>NW_028147168.1:0-15639 GCF_963924565.1 Ascidiella aspersa | reverse complement strand
ACGAAAGTGGGCCGTCGATTTGCCCTCTGTAACCTTCTTACAGTATTCATTCGAATTAAGGTAAGCATACGGGACCACTGGTTTCTATTTTTCAATCAACAAACATGCATACAAGCAAGTAACTGTACCTAGTAATTTACCGCTGCTTGTTAATTAGGGCCTAATTAGTGAATATACCCACCACCCGTGGCGAACGCCAATTACCTTATGAACAGCCTGCACCTGTGCAACTGGGCAGGCTGCTGGCTCATCAAGTCTTTTTGGGTTACTTTCTAAGCTGTATGGAGCAATTCTCGGTAAGTTGGGGTCTTTTTCCGTCCTATTCCCTTACTACTGAAGGGTGGAGGCTGCAATATTTACCCTTGACGCCACCGTGTGATGGTCTAAATTGACCGGGCCGGTAGCGCTTCGACCAGCTGTGCCCTGGACACGAAAGTGGGCCGTCGATTTGCCCTCTGTAACCTTCTTACAGTATTCATTCGAATTAAGGTAAGCATACGGGACCACTGGTTTCTATTTTTCAATCAACAAACATGCATACAAGCAAGTAACTGTACCTAGTAATTTACCGCTGCTTGTTAATTAGGGCCTAATTAGTGAATATACCCACCACCCGTGGCGAACGCCAATTACCTTATGAACAGCCTGCACCTGTGCAACTGGGCAGGCTGCTGGCTCATCAAGTCTTTTTGGGTTACTTTCTAAGCTGTATGGAGCAATTCTCGGTAAGTTGGGGTCTTTTTCCGTCCTATTCCCTTACTACTGAAGGGTGGAGGCTGCAATATTTACCCTTGACGCCACCGTGTGATGGTCTAAATTGACCGGGCCGGTAGCGCTTCGACCAGCTGTGCCCTGGACACGAAAGTGGGCCGTCGATTTGCCCTCTGTAACCTTCTTACAGTATTCATTCGAATTAAGGTAAGCATACGGGACCACTGGTTTCTATTTTTCAATCAACAAACATGCATACAAGCAAGTAACTGTACCTAGTAATTTACCGCTGCTTGTTAATTAGGGCCTAATTAGTGAATATACCCACCACCCGTGGCGAACGCCAATTACCTTATGAACAGCCTGCACCTGTGCAACTGGGCAGGCTGCTGGCTCATCAAGTCTTTTTGGGTTACTTTCTAAGCTGTATGGAGCAATTCTCGGTAAGTTGGGGTCTTTTTCCGTCCTATTCCCTTACTACTGAAGGGTGGAGGCTGCAATATTTACCCTTGACGCCACCGTGTGATGGTCTAAATTGACCGGGCCGGTAGCGCTTCGACCAGCTGTGCCCTGGACACGAAAGTGGGCCGTCGATTTGCCCTCTGTAACCTTCTTACAGTATTCATTCGAATTAAGGTAAGCATACGGGACCACTGGTTTCTATTTTTCAATCAACAAACATGCATACAAGCAAGTAACTGTACCTAGTAATTTACCGCTGCTTGTTAATTAGGGCCTAATTAGTGAATATACCCACCACCCGTGGCGAACGCCAATTACCTTATGAACAGCCTGCACCTGTGCAACTGGGCAGGCTGCTGGCTCATCAAGTCTTTTTGGGTTACTTTCTAAGCTGTATGGAGCAATTCTCGGTAAGTTGGGGTCTTTTTCCGTCCTATTCCCTTACTACTGAAGGGTGGAGGCTGCAATATTTACCCTTGACGCCACCGTGTGATGGTCTAAATTGACCGGGCCGGTAGCGCTTCGACCAGCTGTGCCCTGGACACGAAAGTGGGCCGTCGATTTGCCCTCTGTAACCTTCTTACAGTATTCATTCGAATTAAGGTAAGCATACGGGACCACTGGTTTCTATTTTTCAATCAACAAACATGCATACAAGCAAGTAACTGTACCTAGTAATTTACCGCTGCTTGTTAATTAGGGCCTAATTAGTGAATATACCCACCACCCGTGGCGAACGCCAATTACCTTATGAACAGCCTGCACCTGTGCAACTGGGCAGGCTGCTGGCTCATCAAGTCTTTTTGGGTTACTTTCTAAGCTGTATGGAGCAATTCTCGGTAAGTTGGGGTCTTTTTCCGTCCTATTCCCTTACTACTGAAGGGTGGAGGCTGCAATATTTACCCTTGACGCCACCGTGTGATGGTCTAAATTGACCGGGCCGGTAGCGCTTCGACCAGCTGTGCCCTGGACACGAAAGTGGGCCGTCGATTTGCCCTCTGTAACCTTCTTACAGTATTCATTCGAATTAAGGTAAGCATACGGGACCACTGGTTTCTATTTTTCAATCAACAAACATGCATACAAGCAAGTAACTGTACCTAGTAATTTACCGCTGCTTGTTAATTAGGGCCTAATTAGTGAATATACCCACCACCCGTGGCGAACGCCAATTACCTTATGAACAGCCTGCACCTGTGCAACTGGGCAGGCTGCTGGCTCATCAAGTCTTTTTGGGTTACTTTCTAAGCTGTATGGAGCAATTCTCGGTAAGTTGGGGTCTTTTTCCGTCCTATTCCCTTACTACTGAAGGGTGGAGGCTGCAATATTTACCCTTGACGCCACCGTGTGATGGTCTAAATTGACCGGGCCGGTAGCGCTTCGACCAGCTGTGCCCTGGACACGAAAGTGGGCCGTCGATTTGCCCTCTGTAACCTTCTTACAGTATTCATTCGAATTAAGGTAAGCATACGGGACCACTGGTTTCTATTTTTCAATCAACAAACATGCATACAAGCAAGTAACTGTACCTAGTAATTTACCGCTGCTTGTTAATTAGGGCCTAATTAGTGAATATACCCACCACCCGTGGCGAACGCCAATTACCTTATGAACAGCCTGCACCTGTGCAACTGGGCAGGCTGCTGGCTCATCAAGTCTTTTTGGGTTACTTTCTAAGCTGTATGGAGCAATTCTCGGTAAGTTGGGGTCTTTTTCCGTCCTATTCCCTTACTACTGAAGGGTGGAGGCTGCAATATTTACCCTTGACGCCACCGTGTGATGGTCTAAATTGACCGGGCCGGTAGCGCTTCGACCAGCTGTGCCCTGGACACGAAAGTGGGCCGTCGATTTGCCCTCTGTAACCTTCTTACAGTATTCATTCGAATTAAGGTAAGCATACGGGACCACTGGTTTCTATTTTTCAATCAACAAACATGCATACAAGCAAGTAACTGTACCTAGTAATTTACCGCTGCTTGTTAATTAGGGCCTAATTAGTGAATATACCCACCACCCGTGGCGAACGCCAATTACCTTATGAACAGCCTGCACCTGTGCAACTGGGCAGGCTGCTGGCTCATCAAGTCTTTTTGGGTTACTTTCTAAGCTGTATGGAGCAATTCTCGGTAAGTTGGGGTCTTTTTCCGTCCTATTCCCTTACTACTGAAGGGTGGAGGCTGCAATATTTACCCTTGACGCCACCGTGTGATGGTCTAAATTGACCGGGCCGGTAGCGCTTCGACCAGCTGTGCCCTGGACACGAAAGTGGGCCGTCGATTTGCCCTCTGTAACCTTCTTACAGTATTCATTCGAATTAAGGTAAGCATACGGGACCACTGGTTTCTATTTTTCAATCAACAAACATGCATACAAGCAAGTAACTGTACCTAGTAATTTACCGCTGCTTGTTAATTAGGGCCTAATTAGTGAATATACCCACCACCCGTGGCGAACGCCAATTACCTTATGAACAGCCTGCACCTGTGCAACTGGGCAGGCTGCTGGCTCATCAAGTCTTTTTGGGTTACTTTCTAAGCTGTATGGAGCAATTCTCGGTAAGTTGGGGTCTTTTTCCGTCCTATTCCCTTACTACTGAAGGGTGGAGGCTGCAATATTTACCCTTGACGCCACCGTGTGATGGTCTAAATTGACCGGGCCGGTAGCGCTTCGACCAGCTGTGCCCTGGACACGAAAGTGGGCCGTCGATTTGCCCTCTGTAACCTTCTTACAGTATTCATTCGAATTAAGGTAAGCATACGGGACCACTGGTTTCTATTTTTCAATCAACAAACATGCATACAAGCAAGTAACTGTACCTAGTAATTTACCGCTGCTTGTTAATTAGGGCCTAATTAGTGAATATACCCACCACCCGTGGCGAACGCCAATTACCTTATGAACAGCCTGCACCTGTGCAACTGGGCAGGCTGCTGGCTCATCAAGTCTTTTTGGGTTACTTTCTAAGCTGTATGGAGCAATTCTCGGTAAGTTGGGGTCTTTTTCCGTCCTATTCCCTTACTACTGAAGGGTGGAGGCTGCAATATTTACCCTTGACGCCACCGTGTGATGGTCTAAATTGACCGGGCCGGTAGCGCTTCGACCAGCTGTGCCCTGGACACGAAAGTGGGCCGTCGATTTGCCCTCTGTAACCTTCTTACAGTATTCATTCGAATTAAGGTAAGCATACGGGACCACTGGTTTCTATTTTTCAATCAACAAACATGCATACAAGCAAGTAACTGTACCTAGTAATTTACCGCTGCTTGTTAATTAGGGCCTAATTAGTGAATATACCCACCACCCGTGGCGAACGCCAATTACCTTATGAACAGCCTGCACCTGTGCAACTGGGCAGGCTGCTGGCTCATCAAGTCTTTTTGGGTTACTTTCTAAGCTGTATGGAGCAATTCTCGGTAAGTTGGGGTCTTTTTCCGTCCTATTCCCTTACTACTGAAGGGTGGAGGCTGCAATATTTACCCTTGACGCCACCGTGTGATGGTCTAAATTGACCGGGCCGGTAGCGCTTCGACCAGCTGTGCCCTGGACACGAAAGTGGGCCGTCGATTTGCCCTCTGTAACCTTCTTACAGTATTCATTCGAATTAAGGTAAGCATACGGGACCACTGGTTTCTATTTTTCAATCAACAAACATGCATACAAGCAAGTAACTGTACCTAGTAATTTACCGCTGCTTGTTAATTAGGGCCTAATTAGTGAATATACCCACCACCCGTGGCGAACGCCAATTACCTTATGAACAGCCTGCACCTGTGCAACTGGGCAGGCTGCTGGCTCATCAAGTCTTTTTGGGTTACTTTCTAAGCTGTATGGAGCAATTCTCGGTAAGTTGGGGTCTTTTTCCGTCCTATTCCCTTACTACTGAAGGGTGGAGGCTGCAATATTTACCCTTGACGCCACCGTGTGATGGTCTAAATTGACCGGGCCGGTAGCGCTTCGACCAGCTGTGCCCTGGACACGAAAGTGGGCCGTCGATTTGCCCTCTGTAACCTTCTTACAGTATTCATTCGAATTAAGGTAAGCATACGGGACCACTGGTTTCTATTTTTCAATCAACAAACATGCATACAAGCAAGTAACTGTACCTAGTAATTTACCGCTGCTTGTTAATTAGGGCCTAATTAGTGAATATACCCACCACCCGTGGCGAACGCCAATTACCTTATGAACAGCCTGCACCTGTGCAACTGGGCAGGCTGCTGGCTCATCAAGTCTTTTTGGGTTACTTTCTAAGCTGTATGGAGCAATTCTCGGTAAGTTGGGGTCTTTTTCCGTCCTATTCCCTTACTACTGAAGGGTGGAGGCTGCAATATTTACCCTTGACGCCACCGTGTGATGGTCTAAATTGACCGGGCCGGTAGCGCTTCGACCAGCTGTGCCCTGGACACGAAAGTGGGCCGTCGATTTGCCCTCTGTAACCTTCTTACAGTATTCATTCGAATTAAGGTAAGCATACGGGACCACTGGTTTCTATTTTTCAATCAACAAACATGCATACAAGCAAGTAACTGTACCTAGTAATTTACCGCTGCTTGTTAATTAGGGCCTAATTAGTGAATATACCCACCACCCGTGGCGAACGCCAATTACCTTATGAACAGCCTGCACCTGTGCAACTGGGCAGGCTGCTGGCTCATCAAGTCTTTTTGGGTTACTTTCTAAGCTGTATGGAGCAATTCTCGGTAAGTTGGGGTCTTTTTCCGTCCTATTCCCTTACTACTGAAGGGTGGAGGCTGCAATATTTACCCTTGACGCCACCGTGTGATGGTCTAAATTGACCGGGCCGGTAGCGCTTCGACCAGCTGTGCCCTGGACACGAAAGTGGGCCGTCGATTTGCCCTCTGTAACCTTCTTACAGTATTCATTCGAATTAAGGTAAGCATACGGGACCACTGGTTTCTATTTTTCAATCAACAAACATGCATACAAGCAAGTAACTGTACCTAGTAATTTACCGCTGCTTGTTAATTAGGGCCTAATTAGTGAATATACCCACCACCCGTGGCGAACGCCAATTACCTTATGAACAGCCTGCACCTGTGCAACTGGGCAGGCTGCTGGCTCATCAAGTCTTTTTGGGTTACTTTCTAAGCTGTATGGAGCAATTCTCGGTAAGTTGGGGTCTTTTTCCGTCCTATTCCCTTACTACTGAAGGGTGGAGGCTGCAATATTTACCCTTGACGCCACCGTGTGATGGTCTAAATTGACCGGGCCGGTAGCGCTTCGACCAGCTGTGCCCTGGACACGAAAGTGGGCCGTCGATTTGCCCTCTGTAACCTTCTTACAGTATTCATTCGAATTAAGGTAAGCATACGGGACCACTGGTTTCTATTTTTCAATCAACAAACATGCATACAAGCAAGTAACTGTACCTAGTAATTTACCGCTGCTTGTTAATTAGGGCCTAATTAGTGAATATACCCACCACCCGTGGCGAACGCCAATTACCTTATGAACAGCCTGCACCTGTGCAACTGGGCAGGCTGCTGGCTCATCAAGTCTTTTTGGGTTACTTTCTAAGCTGTATGGAGCAATTCTCGGTAAGTTGGGGTCTTTTTCCGTCCTATTCCCTTACTACTGAAGGGTGGAGGCTGCAATATTTACCCTTGACGCCACCGTGTGATGGTCTAAATTGACCGGGCCGGTAGCGCTTCGACCAGCTGTGCCCTGGACACGAAAGTGGGCCGTCGATTTGCCCTCTGTAACCTTCTTACAGTATTCATTCGAATTAAGGTAAGCATACGGGACCACTGGTTTCTATTTTTCAATCAACAAACATGCATACAAGCAAGTAACTGTACCTAGTAATTTACCGCTGCTTGTTAATTAGGGCCTAATTAGTGAATATACCCACCACCCGTGGCGAACGCCAATTACCTTATGAACAGCCTGCACCTGTGCAACTGGGCAGGCTGCTGGCTCATCAAGTCTTTTTGGGTTACTTTCTAAGCTGTATGGAGCAATTCTCGGTAAGTTGGGGTCTTTTTCCGTCCTATTCCCTTACTACTGAAGGGTGGAGGCTGCAATATTTACCCTTGACGCCACCGTGTGATGGTCTAAATTGACCGGGCCGGTAGCGCTTCGACCAGTTGTGCCCTGGACACGAAAGTGGGCCGTCGATTTGCCCTCTGTAACCTTCTTACAGTATTCATTCGAATTAAGGTAAGCATACGGGACCACTGGTTTCTATTTTTCAATCAACAAACATGCATACAAGCAAGTAACTGTACCTAGTAATTTACCGCTGCTTGTTAATTAGGGCCTAATTAGTGAATATACCCACCACCCGTGGCGAACGCCAATTACCTTATGAACAGCCTGCACCTGTGCAACTGGGCAGGCTGCTGGCTCATCAAGTCTTTTTGGGTTACTTTCTAAGCTGTATGGAGCAATTCTCGGTAAGTTGGGGTCTTTTTCCGTCCTATTCCCTTACTACTGAAGGGTGGAGGCTGCAATATTTACCCTTGACGCCACCGTGTGATGGTCTAAATTGACCGGGCCGGTAGCGCTTCGACCAGCTGTGCCCTGGACACGAAAGTGGGCCGTCGATTTGCCCTCTGTAACCTTCTTACAGTATTCATTCGAATTAAGGTAAGCATACGGGACCACTGGTTTCTATTTTTCAATCAACAAACATGCATACAAGCAAGTAACTGTACCTAGTAATTTACCGCTGCTTGTTAATTAGGGCCTAATTAGTGAATATACCCACCACCCGTGGCGAACGCCAATTACCTTATGAACAGCCTGCACCTGTGCAACTGGGCAGGCTGCTGGCTCATCAAGTCTTTTTGGGTTACTTTCTAAGCTGTATGGAGCAATTCTCGGTAAGTTGGGGTCTTTTTCCGTCCTATTCCCTTACTACTGAAGGGTGGAGGCTGCAATATTTACCCTTGACGCCACCGTGTGATGGTCTAAATTGACCGGGCCGGTAGCGCTTCGACCAGCTGTGCCCTGGACACGAAAGTGGGCCGTCGATTTGCCCTCTGTAACCTTCTTACAGTATTCATTCGAATTAAGGTAAGCATACGGGACCACTGGTTTCTATTTTTCAATCAACAAACATGCATACAAGCAAGTAACTGTACCTAGTAATTTACCGCTGCTTGTTAATTAGGGCCTAATTAGTGAATATACCCACCACCCGTGGCGAACGCCAATTACCTTATGAACAGCCTGCACCTGTGCAACTGGGCAGGCTGCTGGCTCATCAAGTCTTTTTGGGTTACTTTCTAAGCTGTATGGAGCAATTCTCGGTAAGTTGGGGTCTTTTTCCGTCCTATTCCCTTACTACTGAAGGGTGGAGGCTGCAATATTTACCCTTGACGCCACCGTGTGATGGTCTAAATTGACCGGGCCGGTAGCGCTTCGACCAGCTGTGCCCTGGACACGAAAGTGGGCCGTCGATTTGCCCTCTGTAACCTTCTTACAGTATTCATTCGAATTAAGGTAAGCATACGGGACCACTGGTTTCTATTTTTCAATCAACAAACATGCATACAAGCAAGTAACTGTACCTAGTAATTTACCGCTGCTTGTTAATTAGGGCCTAATTAGTGAATATACCCACCACCCGTGGCGAACGCCAATTACCTTATGAACAGCCTGCACCTGTGCAACTGGGCAGGCTGCTGGCTCATCAAGTCTTTTTGGGTTACTTTCTAAGCTGTATGGAGCAATTCTCGGTAAGTTGGGGTCTTTTTCCGTCCTATTCCCTTACTACTGAAGGGTGGAGGCTGCAATATTTACCCTTGACGCCACCGTGTGATGGTCTAAATTGACCGGGCCGGTAGCGCTTCGACCAGCTGTGCCCTGGACACGAAAGTGGGCCGTCGATTTGCCCTCTGTAACCTTCTTACAGTATTCATTCGAATTAAGGTAAGCATACGGGACCACTGGTTTCTATTTTTCAATCAACAAACATGCATACAAGCAAGTAACTGTACCTAGTAATTTACCGCTGCTTGTTAATTAGGGCCTAATTAGTGAATATACCCACCACCCGTGGCGAACGCCAATTACCTTATGAACAGCCTGCACCTGTGCAACTGGGCAGGCTGCTGGCTCATCAAGTCTTTTTGGGTTACTTTCTAAGCTGTATGGAGCAATTCTCGGTAAGTTGGGGTCTTTTTCCGTCCTATTCCCTTACTACTGAAGGGTGGAGGCTGCAATATTTACCCTTGACGCCACCGTGTGATGGTCTAAATTGACCGGGCCGGTAGCGCTTCGACCAGCTGTGCCCTGGACACGAAAGTGGGCCGTCGATTTGCCCTCTGTAACCTTCTTACAGTATTCATTCGAATTAAGGTAAGCATACGGGACCACTGGTTTCTATTTTTCAATCAACAAACATGCATACAAGCAAGTAACTGTACCTAGTAATTTACCGCTGCTTGTTAATTAGGGCCTAATTAGTGAATATACCCACCACCCGTGGCGAACGCCAATTACCTTATGAACAGCCTGCACCTGTGCAACTGGGCAGGCTGCTGGCTCATCAAGTCTTTTTGGGTTACTTTCTAAGCTGTATGGAGCAATTCTCGGTAAGTTGGGGTCTTTTTCCGTCCTATTCCCTTACTACTGAAGGGTGGAGGCTGCAATATTTACCCTTGACGCCACCGTGTGATGGTCTAAATTGACCGGGCCGGTAGCGCTTCGACCAGCTGTGCCCTGGACACGAAAGTGGGCCGTCGATTTGCCCTCTGTAACCTTCTTACAGTATTCATTCGAATTAAGGTAAGCATACGGGACCACTGGTTTCTATTTTTCAATCAACAAACATGCATACAAGCAAGTAACTGTACCTAGTAATTTACCGCTGCTTGTTAATTAGGGCCTAATTAGTGAATATACCCACCACCCGTGGCGAACGCCAATTACCTTATGAACAGCCTGCACCTGTGCAACTGGGCAGGCTGCTGGCTCATCAAGTCTTTTTGGGTTACTTTCTAAGCTGTATGGAGCAATTCTCGGTAAGTTGGGGTCTTTTTCCGTCCTATTCCCTTACTACTGAAGGGTGGAGGCTGCAATATTTACCCTTGACGCCACCGTGTGATGGTCTAAATTGACCGGGCCGGTAGCGCTTCGACCAGCTGTGCCCTGGACACGAAAGTGGGCCGTCGATTTGCCCTCTGTAACCTTCTTACAGTATTCATTCGAATTAAGGTAAGCATACGGGACCACTGGTTTCTATTTTTCAATCAACAAACATGCATACAAGCAAGTAACTGTACCTAGTAATTTACCGCTGCTTGTTAATTAGGGCCTAATTAGTGAATATACCCACCACCCGTGGCGAACGCCAATTACCTTATGAACAGCCTGCACCTGTGCAACTGGGCAGGCTGCTGGCTCATCAAGTCTTTTTGGGTTACTTTCTAAGCTGTATGGAGCAATTCTCGGTAAGTTGGGGTCTTTTTCCGTCCTATTCCCTTACTACTGAAGGGTGGAGGCTGCAATATTTACCCTTGACGCCACCGTGTGATGGTCTAAATTGACCGGGCCGGTAGCGCTTCGACCAGCTGTGCCCTGGACACGAAAGTGGGCCGTCGATTTGCCCTCTGTAACCTTCTTACAGTATTCATTCGAATTAAGGTAAGCATACGGGACCACTGGTTTCTATTTTTCAATCAACAAACATGCATACAAGCAAGTAACTGTACCTAGTAATTTACCGCTGCTTGTTAATTAGGGCCTAATTAGTGAATATACCCACCACCCGTGGCGAACGCCAATTACCTTATGAACAGCCTGCACCTGTGCAACTGGGCAGGCTGCTGGCTCATCAAGTCTTTTTGGGTTACTTTCTAAGCTGTATGGAGCAATTCTCGGTAAGTTGGGGTCTTTTTCCGTCCTATTCCCTTACTACTGAAGGGTGGAGGCTGCAATATTTACCCTTGACGCCACCGTGTGATGGTCTAAATTGACCGGGCCGGTAGCGCTTCGACCAGCTGTGCCCTGGACACGAAAGTGGGCCGTCGATTTGCCCTCTGTAACCTTCTTACAGTATTCATTCGAATTAAGGTAAGCATACGGGACCACTGGTTTCTATTTTTCAATCAACAAACATGCATACAAGCAAGTAACTGTACCTAGTAATTTACCGCTGCTTGTTAATTAGGGCCTAATTAGTGAATATACCCACCACCCGTGGCGAACGCCAATTACCTTATGAACAGCCTGCACCTGTGCAACTGGGCAGGCTGCTGGCTCATCAAGTCTTTTTGGGTTACTTTCTAAGCTGTATGGAGCAATTCTCGGTAAGTTGGGGTCTTTTTCCGTCCTATTCCCTTACTACTGAAGGGTGGAGGCTGCAATATTTACCCTTGACGCCACCGTGTGATGGTCTAAATTGACCGGGCCGGTAGCGCTTCGACCAGCTGTGCCCTGGACACGAAAGTGGGCCGTCGATTTGCCCTCTGTAACCTTCTTACAGTATTCATTCGAATTAAGGTAAGCATACGGGACCACTGGTTTCTATTTTTCAATCAACAAACATGCATACAAGCAAGTAACTGTACCTAGTAATTTACCGCTGCTTGTTAATTAGGGCCTAATTAGTGAATATACCCACCACCCGTGGCGAACGCCAATTACCTTATGAACAGCCTGCACCTGTGCAACTGGGCAGGCTGCTGGCTCATCAAGTCTTTTTGGGTTACTTTCTAAGCTGTATGGAGCAATTCTCGGTAAGTTGGGGTCTTTTTCCGTCCTATTCCCTTACTACTGAAGGGTGGAGGCTGCAATATTTACCCTTGACGCCACCGTGTGATGGTCTAAATTGACCGGGCCGGTAGCGCTTCGACCAGCTGTGCCCTGGACACGAAAGTGGGCCGTCGATTTGCCCTCTGTAACCTTCTTACAGTATTCATTCGAATTAAGGTAAGCATACGGGACCACTGGTTTCTATTTTTCAATCAACAAACATGCATACAAGCAAGTAACTGTACCTAGTAATTTACCGCTGCTTGTTAATTAGGGCCTAATTAGTGAATATACCCACCACCCGTGGCGAACGCCAATTACCTTATGAACAGCCTGCACCTGTGCAACTGGGCAGGCTGCTGGCTCATCAAGTCTTTTTGGGTTACTTTCTAAGCTGTATGGAGCAATTCTCGGTAAGTTGGGGTCTTTTTCCGTCCTATTCCCTTACTACTGAAGGGTGGAGGCTGCAATATTTACCCTTGACGCCACCGTGTGATGGTCTAAATTGACCGGGCCGGTAGCGCTTCGACCAGCTGTGCCCTGGACACGAAAGTGGGCCGTCGATTTGCCCTCTGTAACCTTCTTACAGTATTCATTCGAATTAAGGTAAGCATACGGGACCACTGGTTTCTATTTTTCAATCAACAAACATGCATACAAGCAAGTAACTGTACCTAGTAATTTACCGCTGCTTGTTAATTAGGGCCTAATTAGTGAATATACCCACCACCCGTGGCGAACGCCAATTACCTTATGAACAGCCTGCACCTGTGCAACTGGGCAGGCTGCTGGCTCATCAAGTCTTTTTGGGTTACTTTCTAAGCTGTATGGAGCAATTCTCGGTAAGTTGGGGTCTTTTTCCGTCCTATTCCCTTACTACTGAAGGGTGGAGGCTGCAATATTTACCCTTGACGCCACCGTGTGATGGTCTAAATTGACCGGGCCGGTAGCGCTTCGACCAGCTGTGCCCTGGACACGAAAGTGGGCCGTCGATTTGCCCTCTGTAACCTTCTTACAGTATTCATTCGAATTAAGGTAAGCATACGGGACCACTGGTTTCTATTTTTCAATCAACAAACATGCATACAAGCAAGTAACTGTACCTAGTAATTTACCGCTGCTTGTTAATTAGGGCCTAATTAGTGAATATACCCACCACCCGTGGCGAACGCCAATTACCTTATGAACAGCCTGCACCTGTGCAACTGGGCAGGCTGCTGGCTCATCAAGTCTTTTTGGGTTACTTTCTAAGCTGTATGGAGCAATTCTCGGTAAGTTGGGGTCTTTTTCCGTCCTATTCCCTTACTACTGAAGGGTGGAGGCTGCAATATTTACCCTTGACGCCACCGTGTGATGGTCTAAATTGACCGGGCCGGTAGCGCTTCGACCAGCTGTGCCCTGGACACGAAAGTGGGCCGTCGATTTGCCCTCTGTAACCTTCTTACAGTATTCATTCGAATTAAGGTAAGCATACGGGACCACTGGTTTCTATTTTTCAATCAACAAACATGCATACAAGCAAGTAACTGTACCTAGTAATTTACCGCTGCTTGTTAATTAGGGCCTAATTAGTGAATATACCCACCACCCGTGGCGAACGCCAATTACCTTATGAACAGCCTGCACCTGTGCAACTGGGCAGGCTGCTGGCTCATCAAGTCTTTTTGGGTTACTTTCTAAGCTGTATGGAGCAATTCTCGGTAAGTTGGGGTCTTTTTCCGTCCTATTCCCTTACTACTGAAGGGTGGAGGCTGCAATATTTACCCTTGACGCCACCGTGTGATGGTCTAAATTGACCGGGCCGGTAGCGCTTCGACCAGCTGTGCCCTGGACACGAAAGTGGGCCGTCGATTTGCCCTCTGTAACCTTCTTACAGTATTCATTCGAATTAAGGTAAGCATACGGGACCACACTGGTTTCTATTTTTCAATCAACAAACATGCATACAAGCAAGTAACTGTACCTAGTAATTTACCGCTGCTTGTTAATTAGGGCCTAATTAGTGAATATACCCACCACCCGTGGCGAACGCCAATTACCTTATGAACAGCCTGCACCTGTGCAACTGGGCAGGCTGCTGGCTCATCAAGTCTTTTTGGGTTACTTTCTAAGCTGTATGGAGCAATTCTCGGTAAGTTGGGGTCTTTTTCCGTCCTATTCCCTTACTACTGAAGGGTGGAGGCTGCAATATTTACCCTTGACGCCACCGTGTGATGGTCTAAATTGACCGGGCCGGTAGCGCTTCGACCAGCTGTGCCCTGGACACGAAAGTGGGCCGTCGATTTGCCCTCTGTAACCTTCTTACAGTATTCATTCGAATTAAGGTAAGCATACGGGACCACTGGTTTCTATTTTTCAATCAACAAACATGCATACAAGCAAGTAACTGTACCTAGTAATTTACCGCTGCTTGTTAATTAGGGCCTAATTAGTGAATATACCCACCACCCGTGGCGAACGCCAATTACCTTATGAACAGCCTGCACCTGTGCAACTGGGCAGGCTGCTGGCTCATCAAGTCTTTTTGGGTTACTTTCTAAGCTGTATGGAGCAATTCTCGGTAAGTTGGGGTCTTTTTCCGTCCTATTCCCTTACTACTGAAGGGTGGAGGCTGCAATATTTACCCTTGACGCCACCGTGTGATGGTCTAAATTGACCGGGCCGGTAGCGCTTCGACCAGCTGTGCCCTGGACACGAAAGTGGGCCGTCGATTTGCCCTCTGTAACCTTCTTACAGTATTCATTCGAATTAAGGTAAGCATACGGGACCACTGGTTTCTATTTTTCAATCAACAAACATGCATACAAGCAAGTAACTGTACCTAGTAATTTACCGCTGCTTGTTAATTAGGGCCTAATTAGTGAATATACCCACCACCCGTGGCGAACGCCAATTACCTTATGAACAGCCTGCACCTGTGCAAACTGGGCAGGCTGCTGGCTCATCAAGTCTTTTTGGGTTACTTTCTAAGCTGTATGGAGCAATTCTCGGTAAGTTGGGGTCTTTTTCCGTCCTATTCCCTTACTACTGAAGGGTGGAGGCTGCAATATTTACCCTTGACGCCACCGTGTGATGGTCTAAATTGACCGGGCCGGTAGCGCTTCGACCAGCTGTGCCCTGGACACGAAAGTGGGCCGTCGATTTGCCCTCTGTAACCTTCTTACAGTATTCATTCGAATTAAGGTAAGCATACGGGACCACTGGTTTCTATTTTTCAATCAACAAACATGCATACAAGCAAGTAACTGTACCTAGTAATTTACCGCTGCTTGTTAATTAGGGCCTAATTAGTGAATATACCCACCACCCGTGGCGAACGCCAATTACCTTATGAACAGCCTGCACCTGTGCAACTGGGCAGGCTGCTGGCTCATCAAGTCTTTTTGGGTTACTTTCTAAGCTGTATGGAGCAATTCTCGGTAAGTTGGGGTCTTTTTCCGTCCTATTCCCTTACTACTGAAGGGTGGAGGCTGCAATATTTACCCTTGACGCCACCGTGTGATGGTCTAAATTGACCGGGCCGGTAGCGCTTCGACCAGCTGTGCCCTGGACACGAAAGTGGGCCGTCGATTTGCCCTCTGTAACCTTCTTACAGTATTCATTCGAATTAAGGTAAGCATACGGGACCACTGGTTTCTATTTTTCAATCAACAAACATGCATACAAGCAAGTAACTGTACCTAGTAATTTACCGCTGCTTGTTAATTAGGGCCTTAGGGCCTAATTAGTGAATATACCCACCAC
>NW_028147167.1:0-11878 GCF_963924565.1 Ascidiella aspersa | reverse complement strand
ATCACACGGTGGCGTCAAGGGTAAATATTGCAGCCTCCACCCTTCAGTAGTAAGGGAATAGGACGGAAAAAGACCCCAACTTACCGAGAATTGCTCCATACAGCTTAGAAAGTAACCCAAAAAGACTTGATGAGCCAGCAGCCTGCCCAGTTGCACAGGTGCAGGCTGTTCATAAGGTAATTGGCGTTCGCCACGGGTGGTGGGTATATTCACTAATTAGGCCCTAATTAACAAGCAGCGGTAAATTACTAGGTACAGTTACTTGCTTGTATGCATGTTTGTTGATTGAAAAATAGAAACCAGTGGTCCCGTATGCTTACCTTAATTCGAATGAATACTGTAAGAAGGTTACAGAGGGCAAATCGACGGCCCACTTTCGTGTCCAGGGCACAGCTGGTCGAAGCGCTACCGGCCCGGTCAATTTAGACCATCACACGGTGGCGTCAAGGGTAAATATTGCAGCCTCCACCCTTCAGTAGTAAGGGAATAGGACGGAAAAAGACCCCAACTTACCGAGAATTGCTCCATACAGCTTAGAAAGTAACCCAAAAAGACTTGATGAGCCAGCAGCCTGCCCAGTTGCACAGGTGCAGGCTGTTCATAAGGTAATTGGCGTTCGCCACGGGTGGTGGGTATATTCACTAATTAGGCCCTAATTAACAAGCAGCGGTAAATTACTAGGTACAGTTACTTGCTTGTATGCATGTTTGTTGATTGAAAAATAGAAACCAGTGGTCCCGTATGCTTACCTTAATTCGAATGAATACTGTAAGAAGGTTACAGAGGGCAAATCGACGGCCCACTTTCGTGTCCAGGGCACAGCTGGTCGAAGCGCTACCGGCCCGGTCAATTTAGACCATCACACGGTGGCGTCAAGGGTAAATATTGCAGCCTCCACCCTTCAGTAGTAAGGGAATAGGACGGAAAAAGACCCCAACTTACCGAGAATTGCTCCATACAGCTTAGAAAGTAACCCAAAAAGACTTGATGAGCCAGCAGCCTGCCCAGTTGCACAGGTGCAGGCTGTTCATAAGGTAATTGGCGTTCGCCACGGGTGGTGGGTATATTCACTAATTAGGCCCTAATTAACAAGCAGCGGTAAATTACTAGGTACAGTTACTTGCTTGTATGCATGTTTGTTGATTGAAAAATAGAAACCAGTGGTCCCGTATGCTTACCTTAATTCGAATGAATACTGTAAGAAGGTTACAGAGGGCAAATCGACGGCCCACTTTCGTGTCCAGGGCACAGCTGGTCGAAGCGCTACCGGCCCGGTCAATTTAGACCATCACACGGTGGCGTCAAGGGTAAATATTGCAGCCTCCACCCTTCAGTAGTAAGGGAATAGGACGGAAAAAGACCCCAACTTACCGAGAATTGCTCCATACAGCTTAGAAAGTAACCCAAAAAGACTTGATGAGCCAGCAGCCTGCCCAGTTGCACAGGTGCAGGCTGTTCATAAGGTAATTGGCGTTCGCCACGGGTGGTGGGTATATTCACTAATTAGGCCCTAATTAACAAGCAGCGGTAAATTACTAGGTACAGTTACTTGCTTGTATGCATGTTTGTTGATTGAAAAATAGAAACCAGTGGTCCCGTATGCTTACCTTAATTCGAATGAATACTGTAAGAAGGTTACAGAGGGCAAATCGACGGCCCACTTTCGTGTCCAGGGCACAGCTGGTCGAAGCGCTACCGGCCCGGTCAATTTAGACCATCACACGGTGGCGTCAAGGGTAAATATTGCAGCCTCCACCCTTCAGTAGTAAGGGAATAGGACGGAAAAAGACCCCAACTTACCGAGAATTGCTCCATACAGCTTAGAAAGTAACCCAAAAAGACTTGATGAGCCAGCAGCCTGCCCAGTTGCACAGGTGCAGGCTGTTCATAAGGTAATTGGCGTTCGCCACGGGTGGTGGGTATATTCACTAATTAGGCCCTAATTAACAAGCAGCGGTAAATTACTAGGTACAGTTACTTGCTTGTATGCATGTTTGTTGATTGAAAAATAGAAACCAGTGGTCCCGTATGCTTACCTTAATTCGAATGAATACTGTAAGAAGGTTACAGAGGGCAAATCGACGGCCCACTTTCGTGTCCAGGGCACAGCTGGTCGAAGCGCTACCGGCCCGGTCAATTTAGACCATCACACGGTGGCGTCAAGGGTAAATATTGCAGCCTCCACCCTTCAGTAGTAAGGGAATAGGACGGAAAAAGACCCCAACTTACCGAGAATTGCTCCATACAGCTTAGAAAGTAACCCAAAAAGACTTGATGAGCCAGCAGCCTGCCCAGTTGCACAGGTGCAGGCTGTTCATAAGGTAATTGGCGTTCGCCACGGGTGGTGGGTATATTCACTAATTAGGCCCTAATTAACAAGCAGCGGTAAATTACTAGGTACAGTTACTTGCTTGTATGCATGTTTGTTGATTGAAAAATAGAAACCAGTGGTCCCGTATGCTTACCTTAATTCGAATGAATACTGTAAGAAGGTTACAGAGGGCAAATCGACGGCCCACTTTCGTGTCCAGGGCACAGCTGGTCGAAGCGCTACCGGCCCGGTCAATTTAGACCATCACACGGTGGCGTCAAGGGTAAATATTGCAGCCTCCACCCTTCAGTAGTAAGGGAATAGGACGGAAAAAGACCCCAACTTACCGAGAATTGCTCCATACAGCTTAGAAAGTAACCCAAAAAGACTTGATGAGCCAGCAGCCTGCCCAGTTGCACAGGTGCAGGCTGTTCATAAGGTAATTGGCGTTCGCCACGGGTGGTGGGTATATTCACTAATTAGGCCCTAATTAACAAGCAGCGGTAAATTACTAGGTACAGTTACTTGCTTGTATGCATGTTTGTTGATTGAAAAATAGAAACCAGTGGTCCCGTATGCTTACCTTAATTCGAATGAATACTGTAAGAAGGTTACAGAGGGCAAATCGACGGCCCACTTTCGTGTCCAGGGCACAGCTGGTCGAAGCGCTACCGGCCCGGTCAATTTAGACCATCACACGGTGGCGTCAAGGGTAAATATTGCAGCCTCCACCCTTCAGTAGTAAGGGAATAGGACGGAAAAAGACCCCAACTTACCGAGAATTGCTCCATACAGCTTAGAAAGTAACCCAAAAAGACTTGATGAGCCAGCAGCCTGCCCAGTTGCACAGGTGCAGGCTGTTCATAAGGTAATTGGCGTTCGCCACGGGTGGTGGGTATATTCACTAATTAGGCCCTAATTAACAAGCAGCGGTAAATTACTAGGTACAGTTACTTGCTTGTATGCATGTTTGTTGATTGAAAAATAGAAACCAGTGGTCCCGTATGCTTACCTTAATTCGAATGAATACTGTAAGAAGGTTACAGAGGGCAAATCGACGGCCCACTTTCGTGTCCAGGGCACAGCTGGTCGAAGCGCTACCGGCCCGGTCAATTTAGACCATCACACGGTGGCGTCAAGGGTAAATATTGCAGCCTCCACCCTTCAGTAGTAAGGGAATAGGACGGAAAAAGACCCCAACTTACCGAGAATTGCTCCATACAGCTTAGAAAGTAACCCAAAAAGACTTGATGAGCCAGCAGCCTGCCCAGTTGCACAGGTGCAGGCTGTTCATAAGGTAATTGGCGTTCGCCACGGGTGGTGGGTATATTCACTAATTAGGCCCTAATTAACAAGCAGCGGTAAATTACTAGGTACAGTTACTTGCTTGTATGCATGTTTGTTGATTGAAAAATAGAAACCAGTGGTCCCGTATGCTTACCTTAATTCGAATGAATACTGTAAGAAGGTTACAGAGGGCAAATCGACGGCCCACTTTCGTGTCCAGGGCACAGCTGGTCGAAGCGCTACCGGCCCGGTCAATTTAGACCATCACACGGTGGCGTCAAGGGTAAATATTGCAGCCTCCACCCTTCAGTAGTAAGGGAATAGGACGGAAAAAGACCCCAACTTACCGAGAATTGCTCCATACAGCTTAGAAAGTAACCCAAAAAGACTTGATGAGCCAGCAGCCTGCCCAGTTGCACAGGTGCAGGCTGTTCATAAGGTAATTGGCGTTCGCCACGGGTGGTGGGTATATTCACTAATTAGGCCCTAATTAACAAGCAGCGGTAAATTACTAGGTACAGTTACTTGCTTGTATGCATGTTTGTTGATTGAAAAATAGAAACCAGTGGTCCCGTATGCTTACCTTAATTCGAATGAATACTGTAAGAAGGTTACAGAGGGCAAATCGACGGCCCACTTTCGTGTCCAGGGCACAGCTGGTCGAAGCGCTACCGGCCCGGTCAATTTAGACCATCACACGGTGGCGTCAAGGGTAAATATTGCAGCCTCCACCCTTCAGTAGTAAGGGAATAGGACGGAAAAAGACCCCAACTTACCGAGAATTGCTCCATACAGCTTAGAAAGTAACCCAAAAAGACTTGATGAGCCAGCAGCCTGCCCAGTTGCACAGGTGCAGGCTGTTCATAAGGTAATTGGCGTTCGCCACGGGTGGTGGGTATATTCACTAATTAGGCCCTAATTAACAAGCAGCGGTAAATTACTAGGTACAGTTACTTGCTTGTATGCATGTTTGTTGATTGAAAAATAGAAACCAGTGGTCCCGTATGCTTACCTTAATTCGAATGAATACTGTAAGAAGGTTACAGAGGGCAAATCGACGGCCCACTTTCGTGTCCAGGGCACAGCTGGTCGAAGCGCTACCGGCCCGGTCAATTTAGACCATCACACGGTGGCGTCAAGGGTAAATATTGCAGCCTCCACCCTTCAGTAGTAAGGGAATAGGACGGAAAAAGACCCCAACTTACCGAGAATTGCTCCATACAGCTTAGAAAGTAACCCAAAAAGACTTGATGAGCCAGCAGCCTGCCCAGTTGCACAGGTGCAGGCTGTTCATAAGGTAATTGGCGTTCGCCACGGGTGGTGGGTATATTCACTAATTAGGCCCTAATTAACAAGCAGCGGTAAATTACTAGGTACAGTTACTTGCTTGTATGCATGTTTGTTGATTGAAAAATAGAAACCAGTGGTCCCGTATGCTTACCTTAATTCGAATGAATACTGTAAGAAGGTTACAGAGGGCAAATCGACGGCCCACTTTCGTGTCCAGGGCACAGCTGGTCGAAGCGCTACCGGCCCGGTCAATTTAGACCATCACACGGTGGCGTCAAGGGTAAATATTGCAGCCTCCACCCTTCAGTAGTAAGGGAATAGGACGGAAAAAGACCCCAACTTACCGAGAATTGCTCCATACAGCTTAGAAAGTAACCCAAAAAGACTTGATGAGCCAGCAGCCTGCCCAGTTGCACAGGTGCAGGCTGTTCATAAGGTAATTGGCGTTCGCCACGGGTGGTGGGTATATTCACTAATTAGGCCCTAATTAACAAGCAGTGGTAAATTACTAGGTACAGTTACTTGCTTGTATGCATGTTTGTTGATTGAAAAATAGAAACCAGTGGTCCCGTATGCTTACCTTAATTCGAATGAATACTGTAAGAAGGTTACAGAGGGCAAATCGACGGCCCACTTTCGTGTCCAGGGCACAGCTGGTCGAAGCGCTACCGGCCCGGTCAATTTAGACCATCACACGGTGGCGTCAAGGGTAAATATTGCAGCCTCCACCCTTCAGTAGTAAGGGAATAGGACGGAAAAAGACCCCAACTTACCGAGAATTGCTCCATACAGCTTAGAAAGTAACCCAAAAAGACTTGATGAGCCAGCAGCCTGCCCAGTTGCACAGGTGCAGGCTGTTCATAAGGTAATTGGCGTTCGCCACGGGTGGTGGGTATATTCACTAATTAGGCCCTAATTAACAAGCAGCGGTAAATTACTAGGTACAGTTACTTGCTTGTATGCATGTTTGTTGATTGAAAAATAGAAACCAGTGGTCCCGTATGCTTACCTTAATTCGAATGAATACTGTAAGAAGGTTACAGAGGGCAAATCGACGGCCCACTTTCGTGTCCAGGGCACAGCTGGTCGAAGCGCTACCGGCCCGGTCAATTTAGACCATCACACGGTGGCGTCAAGGGTAAATATTGCAGCCTCCACCCTTCAGTAGTAAGGGAATAGGACGGAAAAAGACCCCAACTTACCGAGAATTGCTCCATACAGCTTAGAAAGTAACCCAAAAAGACTTGATGAGCCAGCAGCCTGCCCAGTTGCACAGGTGCAGGCTGTTCATAAGGTAATTGGCGTTCGCCACGGGTGGTGGGTATATTCACTAATTAGGCCCTAATTAACAAGCAGCGGTAAATTACTAGGTACAGTTACTTGCTTGTATGCATGTTTGTTGATTGAAAAATAGAAACCAGTGGTCCCGTATGCTTACCTTAATTCGAATGAATACTGTAAGAAGGTTACAGAGGGCAAATCGACGGCCCACTTTCGTGTCCAGGGCACAGCTGGTCGAAGCGCTACCGGCCCGGTCAATTTAGACCATCACACGGTGGCGTCAAGGGTAAATATTGCAGCCTCCACCCTTCAGTAGTAAGGGAATAGGACGGAAAAAGACCCCAACTTACCGAGAATTGCTCCATACAGCTTAGAAAGTAACCCAAAAAGACTTGATGAGCCAGCAGCCTGCCCAGTTGCACAGGTGCAGGCTGTTCATAAGGTAATTGGCGTTCGCCACGGGTGGTGGGTATATTCACTAATTAGGCCCTAATTAACAAGCAGCGGTAAATTACTAGGTACAGTTACTTGCTTGTATGCATGTTTGTTGATTGAAAAATAGAAACCAGTGGTCCCGTATGCTTACCTTAATTCGAATGAATACTGTAAGAAGGTTACAGAGGGCAAATCGACGGCCCACTTTCGTGTCCAGGGCACAGCTGGTCGAAGCGCTACCGGCCCGGTCAATTTAGACCATCACACGGTGGCGTCAAGGGTAAATATTGCAGCCTCCACCCTTCAGTAGTAAGGGAATAGGACGGAAAAAGACCCCAACTTACCGAGAATTGCTCCATACAGCTTAGAAAGTAACCCAAAAAGACTTGATGAGCCAGCAGCCTGCCCAGTTGCACAGGTGCAGGCTGTTCATAAGGTAATTGGCGTTCGCCACGGGTGGTGGGTATATTCACTAATTAGGCCCTAATTAACAAGCAGCGGTAAATTACTAGGTACAGTTACTTGCTTGTATGCATGTTTGTTGATTGAAAAATAGAAACCAGTGGTCCCGTATGCTTACCTTAATTCGAATGAATACTGTAAGAAGGTTACAGAGGGCAAATCGACGGCCCACTTTCGTGTCCAGGGCACAGCTGGTCGAAGCGCTACCGGCCCGGTCAATTTAGACCATCACACGGTGGCGTCAAGGGTAAATATTGCAGCCTCCACCCTTCAGTAGTAAGGGAATAGGACGGAAAAAGACCCCAACTTACCGAGAATTGCTCCATACAGCTTAGAAAGTAACCCAAAAAGACTTGATGAGCCAGCAGCCTGCCCAGTTGCACAGGTGCAGGCTGTTCATAAGGTAATTGGCGTTCGCCACGGGTGGTGGGTATATTCACTAATTAGGCCCTAATTAACAAGCAGCGGTAAATTACTAGGTACAGTTACTTGCTTGTATGCATGTTTGTTGATTGAAAAATAGAAACCAGTGGTCCCGTATGCTTACCTTAATTCGAATGAATACTGTAAGAAGGTTACAGAGGGCAAATCGACGGCCCACTTTCGTGTCCAGGGCACAGCTGGTCGAAGCGCTACCGGCCCGGTCAATTTAGACCATCACACGGTGGCGTCAAGGGTAAATATTGCAGCCTCCACCCTTCAGTAGTAAGGGAATAGGACGGAAAAAGACCCCAACTTACCGAGAATTGCTCCATACAGCTTAGAAAGTAACCCAAAAAGACTTGATGAGCCAGCAGCCTGCCCAGTTGCACAGGTGCAGGCTGTTCATAAGGTAATTGGCGTTCGCCACGGGTGGTGGGTATATTCACTAATTAGGCCCTAATTAACAAGCAGCGGTAAATTACTAGGTACAGTTACTTGCTTGTATGCATGTTTGTTGATTGAAAAATAGAAACCAGTGGTCCCGTATGCTTACCTTAATTCGAATGAATACTGTAAGAAGGTTACAGAGGGCAAATCGACGGCCCACTTTCGTGTCCAGGGCACAGCTGGTCGAAGCGCTACCGGCCCGGTCAATTTAGACCATCACACGGTGGCGTCAAGGGTAAATATTGCAGCCTCCACCCTTCAGTAGTAAGGGAATAGGACGGAAAAAGACCCCAACTTACCGAGAATTGCTCCATACAGCTTAGAAAGTAACCCAAAAAGACTTGATGAGCCAGCAGCCTGCCCAGTTGCACAGGTGCAGGCTGTTCATAAGGTAATTGGCGTTCGCCACGGGTGGTGGGTATATTCACTAATTAGGCCCTAATTAACAAGCAGCGGTAAATTACTAGGTACAGTTACTTGCTTGTATGCATGTTTGTTGATTGAAAAATAGAAACCAGTGGTCCCGTATGCTTACCTTAATTCGAATGAATACTGTAAGAAGGTTACAGAGGGCAAATCGACGGCCCACTTTCGTGTCCAGGGCACAGCTGGTCGAAGCGCTACCGGCCCGGTCAATTTAGACCATCACACGGTGGCGTCAAGGGTAAATATTGCAGCCTCCACCCTTCAGTAGTAAGGGAATAGGACGGAAAAAGACCCCAACTTACCGAGAATTGCTCCATACAGCTTAGAAAGTAACCCAAAAAGACTTGATGAGCCAGCAGCCTGCCCAGTTGCACAGGTGCAGGCTGTTCATAAGGTAATTGGCGTTCGCCACGGGTGGTGGGTATATTCACTAATTAGGCCCTAATTAACAAGCAGCGGTAAATTACTAGGTACAGTTACTTGCTTGTATGCATGTTTGTTGATTGAAAAATAGAAACCAGTGGTCCCGTATGCTTACCTTAATTCGAATGAATACTGTAAGAAGGTTACAGAGGGCAAATCGACGGCCCACTTTCGTGTCCAGGGCACAGCTGGTCGAAGCGCTACCGGCCCGGTCAATTTAGACCATCACACGGTGGCGTCAAGGGTAAATATTGCAGCCTCCACCCTTCAGTAGTAAGGGAATAGGACGGAAAAAGACCCCAACTTACCGAGAATTGCTCCATACAGCTTAGAAAGTAACCCAAAAAGACTTGATGAGCCAGCAGCCTGCCCAGTTGCACAGGTGCAGGCTGTTCATAAGGTAATTGGCGTTCGCCACGGGTGGTGGGTATATTCACTAATTAGGCCCTAATTAACAAGCAGCGGTAAATTACTAGGTACAGTTACTTGCTTGTATGCATGTTTGTTGATTGAAAAATAGAAACCAGTGGTCCCGTATGCTTACCTTAATTCGAATGAATACTGTAAGAAGGTTACAGAGGGCAAATCGACGGCCCACTTTCGTGTCCAGGGCACAGCTGGTCGAAGCGCTACCGGCCCGGTCAATTTAGACCATCACACGGTGGCGTCAAGGGTAAATATTGCAGCCTCCACCCTTCAGTAGTAAGGGAATAGGACGGAAAAAGACCCCAACTTACCGAGAATTGCTCCATACAGCTTAGAAAGTAACCCAAAAAGACTTGATGAGCCAGCAGCCTGCCCAGTTGCACAGGTGCAGGCTGTTCATAAGGTAATTGGCGTTCGCCACGGGTGGTGGGTATATTCACTAATTAGGCCCTAATTAACAAGCAGCGGTAAATTACTAGGTACAGTTACTTGCTTGTATGCATGTTTGTTGATTGAAAAATAGAAACCAGTGGTCCCGTATGCTTACCTTAATTCGAATGAATACTGTAAGAAGGTTACAGAGGGCAAATCGACGGCCCACTTTCGTGTCCAGGGCACAGCTGGTCGAAGCGCTACCGGCCCGGTCAATTTAGACCATCACACGGTGGCGTCAAGGGTAAATATTGCAGCCTCCACCCTTCAGTAGTAAGGGAATAGGACGGAAAAAGACCCCAACTTACCGAGAATTGCTCCATACAGCTTAGAAAGTAACCCAAAAAGACTTGATGAGCCAGCAGCCTGCCCAGTTGCACAGGTGCAGGCTGTTCATAAGGTAATTGGCGTTCGCCACGGGTGGTGGGTATATTCACTAATTAGGCCCTAATTAACAAGCAGCGGTAAATTACTAGGTACAGTTACTTGCTTGTATGCATGTTTGTTGATTGAAAAATAGAAACCAGTGGTCCCGTATGCTTACCTTAATTCGAATGAATACTGTAAGAAGGTTACAGAGGGCAAATCGACGGCCCACTTTCGTGTCCAGGGCACAGCTGGTCGAAGCGCTACCGGCCCGGTCAATTTAGACCATCACACGGTGGCGTCAAGGGTAAATATTGCAGCCTCCACCCTTCAGTAGTAAGGGAATAGGACGGAAAAAGACCCCAACTTACCGAGAATTGCTCCATACAGCTTAGAAAGTAACCCAAAAAGACTTGATGAGCCAGCAGCCTGCCCAGTTGCACAGGTGCAGGCTGTTCATAAGGTAATTGGCGTTCGCCACGGGTGGTGGGTATATTCACTAATTAGGCCCTAATTAACAAGCAGCGGTAAATTACTAGGTACAGTTACTTGCTTGTATGCATGTTTGTTGATTGAAAAATAGAAACCAGTGGTCCCGTATGCTTACCTTAATTCGAATGAATACTGTAAGAAGGTTACAGAGGGCAAATCGACGGCCCACTTTCGTGTCCAGGGCACAGCTGGTCGAAGCGCTACCGGCCCGGTCAATTTAGACCATCACACGGTGGCGTCAAGGGTAAATATTGCAGCCTCCACCCTTCAGTAGTAAGGGAATAGGACGGAAAAAGACCCCAACTTACCGAGAATTGCTCCATACAGCTTAGAAAGTAACCCAAAAAGACTTGATGAGCCAGCAGCCTGCCCAGTTGCACAGGTGCAGGCTGTTCATAAGGTAATTGGCGTTCGCCACGGGTGGTGGGTATATTCACTAATTAGGCCCTAATTAACAAGCAGCGGTAAATTACTAGGTACAGTTACTTGCTTGTATGCATGTTTGTTGATTGAAAAATAGAAACCAGTGGTCCCGTATGCTTACCTTAATTCGAATGAATACTGTAAGAAGGTTACAGAGGGCAAATCGACGGCCCACTTTCGTGTCCAGGGCACAGCTGGTCGAAGCGCTACCGGCCCGGTCAATTTAGACCATCACACGGTGGCGTCAAGGGTAAATATTGCAGCCTCCACCCTTCAGTAGTAAGGGAATAGGACGGAAAAAGACCCCAACTTACCGAGAATTGCTCCATACAGCTTAGAAAGTAACCCAAAAAGACTTGATGAGCCAGCAGCCTGCCCAGTTGCACAGGTGCAGGCTGTTCATAAGGTAATTGGCGTTCGCCACGGGTGGTGGGTATATTCACTAATTAGGCCCTAATTAACAAGCAGCGGTAAATTACTAGGTACAGTTACTTGCTTGTATGCATGTTTGTTGATTGAAAAATAGAAACCAGTGGTCCCGTATGCTTACCTTAATTCGAATGAATACTGTAAGAAGGTTACAGAGGGCAAATCGACGGCCCACTTTCGTGTCCAGGGCACAGCTGGTCGAAGCGCTACCGGCCCGGTCAATTTAGACCATCACACGGTGGCGTCAAGGGTAAATATTGCAGCCTCCACCCTTCAGTAGTAAGGGAATAGGACGGAAAAAGACCCCAACTTACCGAGAATTGCTCCATACAGCTTAGAAAGTAACCCAAAAAGACTTGATGAGCCAGCAGCCTGCCCAGTTGCACAGGTGCAGGCTGTTCATAAGGTAATTGGCGTTCGCCACGGGTGGTGGGTATATTCACTAATTAGGCCCTAATTAACAAGCAGCGGTAAATTACTAGGTACAGTTACTTGCTTGTATGCATGTTTGTTGATTGAAAAATA
>NW_028147166.1:0-17768 GCF_963924565.1 Ascidiella aspersa | reverse complement strand
GCACAGGTGCAGGCTGTTCATAAGGTAATTGGCGTTCGCCACGGGTGGTGGGTATATTCACTAATTAGGCCCTAATTAACAAGCAGCGGTTAATTACTAGGTACAGTTACTTGCTTGTATGCATGTTTGTTGATTGAAAAATAGAAACCAGTGGTCCCATATGCTTACCTTAATTCGAATGAATACTGTAAGAAGGTTACAGAGGGAAAATCGACGGCCCACTTTCGTGTCCAGGGCACAGCTGGTCGAAGCGCTACCGGCCCGGTCAATTTAGACCATCACACGGTGGCGTCAAGGGTAAATATTGCAGCCTCCACCCTTCAGTAGTAAGGGAATAGGACGGAAAAACATCCCAACTTACCGAGAATTGCTCCATACAACTTAGAAAGTAACCCAAAAAGACTTGATGAGCCAGCAGCCTGCCCAGTTGCACAGGTGCAGGCTGTTCATAAGGTAATTGGCGTTCGCCACGGGTGGTGGGTATATTCACTAATTAGGCCCTAATTAACAAGCAGCGGTTAATTACTAGGTACAGTTACTTGCTTGTATGCATGTTTGTTGATTGAAAAATAGAAACCAGTGGTCCCATATGCTTACCTTAATTCGAATGAATACTGTAAGAAGGTTACAGAGGGAAAATCGACGGCCCACTTTCGTGTCCAGGGCACAGCTGGTCGAAGCGCTACCGGCCCGGTCAATTTAGACCATCACACGGTGGCGTCAAGGGTAAATATTGCAGCCTCCACCCTTCAGTAGTAAGGGAATAGGACGGAAAAACATCCCAACTTACCGAGAATTGCTCCATACAACTTAGAAAGTAACCCAAAAAGACTTGATGAGCCAGCAGCCTGCCCAGTTGCACAGGTGCAGGCTGTTCATAAGGTAATTGGCGTTCGCCACGGGTGGTGGGTATATTCACTAATTAGGCCCTAATTAACAAGCAGCGGTTAATTACTAGGTACAGTTACTTGCTTGTATGCATGTTTGTTGATTGAAAAATAGAAACCAGTGGTCCCATATGCTTACCTTAATTCGAATGAATACTGTAAGAAGGTTACAGAGGGAAAATCGACGGCCCACTTTCGTGTCCAGGGCACAGCTGGTCGAAGCGCTACCGGCCCGGTCAATTTAGACCATCACACGGTGGCGTCAAGGGTAAATATTGCAGCCTCCACCCTTCAGTAGTAAGGGAATAGGACGGAAAAACATCCCAACTTACCGAGAATTGCTCCATACAACTTAGAAAGTAACCCAAAAAGACTTGATGAGCCAGCAGCCTGCCCAGTTGCACAGGTGCAGGCTGTTCATAAGGTAATTGGCGTTCGCCACGGGTGGTGGGTATATTCACTAATTAGGCCCTAATTAACAAGCAGCGGTTAATTACTAGGTACAGTTACTTGCTTGTATGCATGTTTGTTGATTGAAAAATAGAAACCAGTGGTCCCATATGCTTACCTTAATTCGAATGAATACTGTAAGAAGGTTACAGAGGGAAAATCGACGGCCCACTTTCGTGTCCAGGGCACAGCTGGTCGAAGCGCTACCGGCCCGGTCAATTTAGACCATCACACGGTGGCGTCAAGGGTAAATATTGCAGCCTCCACCCTTCAGTAGTAAGGGAATAGGACGGAAAAACATCCCAACTTACCGAGAATTGCTCCATACAACTTAGAAAGTAACCCAAAAAGACTTGATGAGCCAGCAGCCTGCCCAGTTGCACAGGTGCAGGCTGTTCATAAGGTAATTGGCGTTCGCCACGGGTGGTGGGTATATTCACTAATTAGGCCCTAATTAACAAGCAGCGGTTAATTACTAGGTACAGTTACTTGCTTGTATGCATGTTTGTTGATTGAAAAATAGAAACCAGTGGTCCCATATGCTTACCTTAATTCGAATGAATACTGTAAGAAGGTTACAGAGGGAAAATCGACGGCCCACTTTCGTGTCCAGGGCACAGCTGGTCGAAGCGCTACCGGCCCGGTCAATTTAGACCATCACACGGTGGCGTCAAGGGTAAATATTGCAGCCTCCACCCTTCAGTAGTAAGGGAATAGGACGGAAAAACATCCCAACTTACCGAGAATTGCTCCATACAACTTAGAAAGTAACCCAAAAAGACTTGATGAGCCAGCAGCCTGCCCAGTTGCACAGGTGCAGGCTGTTCATAAGGTAATTGGCGTTCGCCACGGGTGGTGGGTATATTCACTAATTAGGCCCTAATTAACAAGCAGCGGTTAATTACTAGGTACAGTTACTTGCTTGTATGCATGTTTGTTGATTGAAAAATAGAAACCAGTGGTCCCATATGCTTACCTTAATTCGAATGAATACTGTAAGAAGGTTACAGAGGGAAAATCGACGGCCCACTTTCGTGTCCAGGGCACAGCTGGTCGAAGCGCTACCGGCCCGGTCAATTTAGACCATCACACGGTGGCGTCAAGGGTAAATATTGCAGCCTCCACCCTTCAGTAGTAAGGGAATAGGACGGAAAAACATCCCAACTTACCGAGAATTGCTCCATACAACTTAGAAAGTAACCCAAAAAGACTTGATGAGCCAGCAGCCTGCCCAGTTGCACAGGTGCAGGCTGTTCATAAGGTAATTGGCGTTCGCCACGGGTGGTGGGTATATTCACTAATTAGGCCCTAATTAACAAGCAGCGGTTAATTACTAGGTACAGTTACTTGCTTGTATGCATGTTTGTTGATTGAAAAATAGAAACCAGTGGTCCCATATGCTTACCTTAATTCGAATGAATACTGTAAGAAGGTTACAGAGGGAAAATCGACGGCCCACTTTCGTGTCCAGGGCACAGCTGGTCGAAGCGCTACCGGCCCGGTCAATTTAGACCATCACACGGTGGCGTCAAGGGTAAATATTGCAGCCTCCACCCTTCAGTAGTAAGGGAATAGGACGGAAAAACATCCCAACTTACCGAGAATTGCTCCATACAACTTAGAAAGTAACCCAAAAAGACTTGATGAGCCAGCAGCCTGCCCAGTTGCACAGGTGCAGGCTGTTCATAAGGTAATTGGCGTTCGCCACGGGTGGTGGGTATATTCACTAATTAGGCCCTAATTAACAAGCAGCGGTTAATTACTAGGTACAGTTACTTGCTTGTATGCATGTTTGTTGATTGAAAAATAGAAACCAGTGGTCCCATATGCTTACCTTAATTCGAATGAATACTGTAAGAAGGTTACAGAGGGAAAATCGACGGCCCACTTTCGTGTCCAGGGCACAGCTGGTCGAAGCGCTACCGGCCCGGTCAATTTAGACCATCACACGGTGGCGTCAAGGGTAAATATTGCAGCCTCCACCCTTCAGTAGTAAGGGAATAGGACGGAAAAACATCCCAACTTACCGAGAATTGCTCCATACAACTTAGAAAGTAACCCAAAAAGACTTGATGAGCCAGCAGCCTGCCCAGTTGCACAGGTGCAGGCTGTTCATAAGGTAATTGGCGTTCGCCACGGGTGGTGGGTATATTCACTAATTAGGCCCTAATTAACAAGCAGCGGTTAATTACTAGGTACAGTTACTTGCTTGTATGCATGTTTGTTGATTGAAAAATAGAAACCAGTGGTCCCATATGCTTACCTTAATTCGAATGAATACTGTAAGAAGGTTACAGAGGGAAAATCGACGGCCCACTTTCGTGTCCAGGGCACAGCTGGTCGAAGCGCTACCGGCCCGGTCAATTTAGACCATCACACGGTGGCGTCAAGGGTAAATATTGCAGCCTCCACCCTTCAGTAGTAAGGGAATAGGACGGAAAAACATCCCAACTTACCGAGAATTGCTCCATACAACTTAGAAAGTAACCCAAAAAGACTTGATGAGCCAGCAGCCTGCCCAGTTGCACAGGTGCAGGCTGTTCATAAGGTAATTGGCGTTCGCCACGGGTGGTGGGTATATTCACTAATTAGGCCCTAATTAACAAGCAGCGGTTAATTACTAGGTACAGTTACTTGCTTGTATGCATGTTTGTTGATTGAAAAATAGAAACCAGTGGTCCCATATGCTTACCTTAATTCGAATGAATACTGTAAGAAGGTTACAGAGGGAAAATCGACGGCCCACTTTCGTGTCCAGGGCACAGCTGGTCGAAGCGCTACCGGCCCGGTCAATTTAGACCATCACACGGTGGCGTCAAGGGTAAATATTGCAGCCTCCACCCTTCAGTAGTAAGGGAATAGGACGGAAAAACATCCCAACTTACCGAGAATTGCTCCATACAACTTAGAAAGTAACCCAAAAAGACTTGATGAGCCAGCAGCCTGCCCAGTTGCACAGGTGCAGGCTGTTCATAAGGTAATTGGCGTTCGCCACGGGTGGTGGGTATATTCACTAATTAGGCCCTAATTAACAAGCAGCGGTTAATTACTAGGTACAGTTACTTGCTTGTATGCATGTTTGTTGATTGAAAAATAGAAACCAGTGGTCCCATATGCTTACCTTAATTCGAATGAATACTGTAAGAAGGTTACAGAGGGAAAATCGACGGCCCACTTTCGTGTCCAGGGCACAGCTGGTCGAAGCGCTACCGGCCCGGTCAATTTAGACCATCACACGGTGGCGTCAAGGGTAAATATTGCAGCCTCCACCCTTCAGTAGTAAGGGAATAGGACGGAAAAACATCCCAACTTACCGAGAATTGCTCCATACAACTTAGAAAGTAACCCAAAAAGACTTGATGAGCCAGCAGCCTGCCCAGTTGCACAGGTGCAGGCTGTTCATAAGGTAATTGGCGTTCGCCACGGGTGGTGGGTATATTCACTAATTAGGCCCTAATTAACAAGCAGCGGTTAATTACTAGGTACAGTTACTTGCTTGTATGCATGTTTGTTGATTGAAAAATAGAAACCAGTGGTCCCATATGCTTACCTTAATTCGAATGAATACTGTAAGAAGGTTACAGAGGGAAAATCGACGGCCCACTTTCGTGTCCAGGGCACAGCTGGTCGAAGCGCTACCGGCCCGGTCAATTTAGACCATCACACGGTGGCGTCAAGGGTAAATATTGCAGCCTCCACCCTTCAGTAGTAAGGGAATAGGACGGAAAAACATCCCAACTTACCGAGAATTGCTCCATACAACTTAGAAAGTAACCCAAAAAGACTTGATGAGCCAGCAGCCTGCCCAGTTGCACAGGTGCAGGCTGTTCATAAGGTAATTGGCGTTCGCCACGGGTGGTGGGTATATTCACTAATTAGGCCCTAATTAACAAGCAGCGGTTAATTACTAGGTACAGTTACTTGCTTGTATGCATGTTTGTTGATTGAAAAATAGAAACCAGTGGTCCCATATGCTTACCTTAATTCGAATGAATACTGTAAGAAGGTTACAGAGGGAAAATCGACGGCCCACTTTCGTGTCCAGGGCACAGCTGGTCGAAGCGCTACCGGCCCGGTCAATTTAGACCATCACACGGTGGCGTCAAGGGTAAATATTGCAGCCTCCACCCTTCAGTAGTAAGGGAATAGGACGGAAAAACATCCCAACTTACCGAGAATTGCTCCATACAACTTAGAAAGTAACCCAAAAAGACTTGATGAGCCAGCAGCCTGCCCAGTTGCACAGGTGCAGGCTGTTCATAAGGTAATTGGCGTTCGCCACGGGTGGTGGGTATATTCACTAATTAGGCCCTAATTAACAAGCAGCGGTTAATTACTAGGTACAGTTACTTGCTTGTATGCATGTTTGTTGATTGAAAAATAGAAACCAGTGGTCCCATATGCTTACCTTAATTCGAATGAATACTGTAAGAAGGTTACAGAGGGAAAATCGACGGCCCACTTTCGTGTCCAGGGCACAGCTGGTCGAAGCGCTACCGGCCCGGTCAATTTAGACCATCACACGGTGGCGTCAAGGGTAAATATTGCAGCCTCCACCCTTCAGTAGTAAGGGAATAGGACGGAAAAACATCCCAACTTACCGAGAATTGCTCCATACAACTTAGAAAGTAACCCAAAAAGACTTGATGAGCCAGCAGCCTGCCCAGTTGCACAGGTGCAGGCTGTTCATAAGGTAATTGGCGTTCGCCACGGGTGGTGGGTATATTCACTAATTAGGCCCTAATTAACAAGCAGCGGTTAATTACTAGGTACAGTTACTTGCTTGTATGCATGTTTGTTGATTGAAAAATAGAAACCAGTGGTCCCATATGCTTACCTTAATTCGAATGAATACTGTAAGAAGGTTACAGAGGGAAAATCGACGGCCCACTTTCGTGTCCAGGGCACAGCTGGTCGAAGCGCTACCGGCCCGGTCAATTTAGACCATCACACGGTGGCGTCAAGGGTAAATATTGCAGCCTCCACCCTTCAGTAGTAAGGGAATAGGACGGAAAAACATCCCAACTTACCGAGAATTGCTCCATACAACTTAGAAAGTAACCCAAAAAGACTTGATGAGCCAGCAGCCTGCCCAGTTGCACAGGTGCAGGCTGTTCATAAGGTAATTGGCGTTCGCCACGGGTGGTGGGTATATTCACTAATTAGGCCCTAATTAACAAGCAGCGGTTAATTACTAGGTACAGTTACTTGCTTGTATGCATGTTTGTTGATTGAAAAATAGAAACCAGTGGTCCCATATGCTTACCTTAATTCGAATGAATACTGTAAGAAGGTTACAGAGGGAAAATCGACGGCCCACTTTCGTGTCCAGGGCACAGCTGGTCGAAGCGCTACCGGCCCGGTCAATTTAGACCATCACACGGTGGCGTCAAGGGTAAATATTGCAGCCTCCACCCTTCAGTAGTAAGGGAATAGGACGGAAAAACATCCCAACTTACCGAGAATTGCTCCATACAACTTAGAAAGTAACCCAAAAAGACTTGATGAGCCAGCAGCCTGCCCAGTTGCACAGGTGCAGGCTGTTCATAAGGTAATTGGCGTTCGCCACGGGTGGTGGGTATATTCACTAATTAGGCCCTAATTAACAAGCAGCGGTTAATTACTAGGTACAGTTACTTGCTTGTATGCATGTTTGTTGATTGAAAAATAGAAACCAGTGGTCCCATATGCTTACCTTAATTCGAATGAATACTGTAAGAAGGTTACAGAGGGAAAATCGACGGCCCACTTTCGTGTCCAGGGCACAGCTGGTCGAAGCGCTACCGGCCCGGTCAATTTAGACCATCACACGGTGGCGTCAAGGGTAAATATTGCAGCCTCCACCCTTCAGTAGTAAGGGAATAGGACGGAAAAACATCCCAACTTACCGAGAATTGCTCCATACAACTTAGAAAGTAACCCAAAAAGACTTGATGAGCCAGCAGCCTGCCCAGTTGCACAGGTGCAGGCTGTTCATAAGGTAATTGGCGTTCGCCACGGGTGGTGGGTATATTCACTAATTAGGCCCTAATTAACAAGCAGCGGTTAATTACTAGGTACAGTTACTTGCTTGTATGCATGTTTGTTGATTGAAAAATAGAAACCAGTGGTCCCATATGCTTACCTTAATTCGAATGAATACTGTAAGAAGGTTACAGAGGGAAAATCGACGGCCCACTTTCGTGTCCAGGGCACAGCTGGTCGAAGCGCTACCGGCCCGGTCAATTTAGACCATCACACGGTGGCGTCAAGGGTAAATATTGCAGCCTCCACCCTTCAGTAGTAAGGGAATAGGACGGAAAAACATCCCAACTTACCGAGAATTGCTCCATACAACTTAGAAAGTAACCCAAAAAGACTTGATGAGCCAGCAGCCTGCCCAGTTGCACAGGTGCAGGCTGTTCATAAGGTAATTGGCGTTCGCCACGGGTGGTGGGTATATTCACTAATTAGGCCCTAATTAACAAGCAGCGGTTAATTACTAGGTACAGTTACTTGCTTGTATGCATGTTTGTTGATTGAAAAATAGAAACCAGTGGTCCCATATGCTTACCTTAATTCGAATGAATACTGTAAGAAGGTTACAGAGGGAAAATCGACGGCCCACTTTCGTGTCCAGGGCACAGCTGGTCGAAGCGCTACCGGCCCGGTCAATTTAGACCATCACACGGTGGCGTCAAGGGTAAATATTGCAGCCTCCACCCTTCAGTAGTAAGGGAATAGGACGGAAAAACATCCCAACTTACCGAGAATTGCTCCATACAACTTAGAAAGTAACCCAAAAAGACTTGATGAGCCAGCAGCCTGCCCAGTTGCACAGGTGCAGGCTGTTCATAAGGTAATTGGCGTTCGCCACGGGTGGTGGGTATATTCACTAATTAGGCCCTAATTAACAAGCAGCGGTTAATTACTAGGTACAGTTACTTGCTTGTATGCATGTTTGTTGATTGAAAAATAGAAACCAGTGGTCCCATATGCTTACCTTAATTCGAATGAATACTGTAAGAAGGTTACAGAGGGAAAATCGACGGCCCACTTTCGTGTCCAGGGCACAGCTGGTCGAAGCGCTACCGGCCCGGTCAATTTAGACCATCACACGGTGGCGTCAAGGGTAAATATTGCAGCCTCCACCCTTCAGTAGTAAGGGAATAGGACGGAAAAACATCCCAACTTACCGAGAATTGCTCCATACAACTTAGAAAGTAACCCAAAAAGACTTGATGAGCCAGCAGCCTGCCCAGTTGCACAGGTGCAGGCTGTTCATAAGGTAATTGGCGTTCGCCACGGGTGGTGGGTATATTCACTAATTAGGCCCTAATTAACAAGCAGCGGTTAATTACTAGGTACAGTTACTTGCTTGTATGCATGTTTGTTGATTGAAAAATAGAAACCAGTGGTCCCATATGCTTACCTTAATTCGAATGAATACTGTAAGAAGGTTACAGAGGGAAAATCGACGGCCCACTTTCGTGTCCAGGGCACAGCTGGTCGAAGCGCTACCGGCCCGGTCAATTTAGACCATCACACGGTGGCGTCAAGGGTAAATATTGCAGCCTCCACCCTTCAGTAGTAAGGGAATAGGACGGAAAAACATCCCAACTTACCGAGAATTGCTCCATACAACTTAGAAAGTAACCCAAAAAGACTTGATGAGCCAGCAGCCTGCCCAGTTGCACAGGTGCAGGCTGTTCATAAGGTAATTGGCGTTCGCCACGGGTGGTGGGTATATTCACTAATTAGGCCCTAATTAACAAGCAGCGGTTAATTACTAGGTACAGTTACTTGCTTGTATGCATGTTTGTTGATTGAAAAATAGAAACCAGTGGTCCCATATGCTTACCTTAATTCGAATGAATACTGTAAGAAGGTTACAGAGGGAAAATCGACGGCCCACTTTCGTGTCCAGGGCACAGCTGGTCGAAGCGCTACCGGCCCGGTCAATTTAGACCATCACACGGTGGCGTCAAGGGTAAATATTGCAGCCTCCACCCTTCAGTAGTAAGGGAATAGGACGGAAAAACATCCCAACTTACCGAGAATTGCTCCATACAACTTAGAAAGTAACCCAAAAAGACTTGATGAGCCAGCAGCCTGCCCAGTTGCACAGGTGCAGGCTGTTCATAAGGTAATTGGCGTTCGCCACGGGTGGTGGGTATATTCACTAATTAGGCCCTAATTAACAAGCAGCGGTTAATTACTAGGTACAGTTACTTGCTTGTATGCATGTTTGTTGATTGAAAAATAGAAACCAGTGGTCCCATATGCTTACCTTAATTCGAATGAATACTGTAAGAAGGTTACAGAGGGAAAATCGACGGCCCACTTTCGTGTCCAGGGCACAGCTGGTCGAAGCGCTACCGGCCCGGTCAATTTAGACCATCACACGGTGGCGTCAAGGGTAAATATTGCAGCCTCCACCCTTCAGTAGTAAGGGAATAGGACGGAAAAACATCCCAACTTACCGAGAATTGCTCCATACAACTTAGAAAGTAACCCAAAAAGACTTGATGAGCCAGCAGCCTGCCCAGTTGCACAGGTGCAGGCTGTTCATAAGGTAATTGGCGTTCGCCACGGGTGGTGGGTATATTCACTAATTAGGCCCTAATTAACAAGCAGCGGTTAATTACTAGGTACAGTTACTTGCTTGTATGCATGTTTGTTGATTGAAAAATAGAAACCAGTGGTCCCATATGCTTACCTTAATTCGAATGAATACTGTAAGAAGGTTACAGAGGGAAAATCGACGGCCCACTTTCGTGTCCAGGGCACAGCTGGTCGAAGCGCTACCGGCCCGGTCAATTTAGACCATCACACGGTGGCGTCAAGGGTAAATATTGCAGCCTCCACCCTTCAGTAGTAAGGGAATAGGACGGAAAAACATCCCAACTTACCGAGAATTGCTCCATACAACTTAGAAAGTAACCCAAAAAGACTTGATGAGCCAGCAGCCTGCCCAGTTGCACAGGTGCAGGCTGTTCATAAGGTAATTGGCGTTCGCCACGGGTGGTGGGTATATTCACTAATTAGGCCCTAATTAACAAGCAGCGGTTAATTACTAGGTACAGTTACTTGCTTGTATGCATGTTTGTTGATTGAAAAATAGAAACCAGTGGTCCCATATGCTTACCTTAATTCGAATGAATACTGTAAGAAGGTTACAGAGGGAAAATCGACGGCCCACTTTCGTGTCCAGGGCACAGCTGGTCGAAGCGCTACCGGCCCGGTCAATTTAGACCATCACACGGTGGCGTCAAGGGTAAATATTGCAGCCTCCACCCTTCAGTAGTAAGGGAATAGGACGGAAAAACATCCCAACTTACCGAGAATTGCTCCATACAACTTAGAAAGTAACCCAAAAAGACTTGATGAGCCAGCAGCCTGCCCAGTTGCACAGGTGCAGGCTGTTCATAAGGTAATTGGCGTTCGCCACGGGTGGTGGGTATATTCACTAATTAGGCCCTAATTAACAAGCAGCGGTTAATTACTAGGTACAGTTACTTGCTTGTATGCATGTTTGTTGATTGAAAAATAGAAACCAGTGGTCCCATATGCTTACCTTAATTCGAATGAATACTGTAAGAAGGTTACAGAGGGAAAATCGACGGCCCACTTTCGTGTCCAGGGCACAGCTGGTCGAAGCGCTACCGGCCCGGTCAATTTAGACCATCACACGGTGGCGTCAAGGGTAAATATTGCAGCCTCCACCCTTCAGTAGTAAGGGAATAGGACGGAAAAACATCCCAACTTACCGAGAATTGCTCCATACAACTTAGAAAGTAACCCAAAAAGACTTGATGAGCCAGCAGCCTGCCCAGTTGCACAGGTGCAGGCTGTTCATAAGGTAATTGGCGTTCGCCACTGGGTGGTGGGTATATTCACTAATTAGGCCCTAATTAACAAGCAGCGGTTAATTACTAGGTACAGTTACTTGCTTGTATGCATGTTTGTTGATTGAAAAATAGAAACCAGTGGTCCCATATGCTTACCTTAATTCGAATGAATACTGTAAGAAGGTTACAGAGGGAAAATCGACGGCCCACTTTCGTGTCCAGGGCACAGCTGGTCGAAGCGCTACCGGCCCGGTCAATTTAGACCATCACACGGTGGCGTCAAGGGTAAATATTGCAGCCTCCACCCTTCAGTAGTAAGGGAATAGGACGGAAAAACATCCCAACTTACCGAGAATTGCTCCATACAACTTAGAAAGTAACCCAAAAAGACTTGATGAGCCAGCAGCCTGCCCAGTTGCACAGGTGCAGGCTGTTCATAAGGTAATTGGCGTTCGCCACGGGTGGTGGGTATATTCACTAATTAGGCCCTAATTAACAAGCAGCGGTTAATTACTAGGTACAGTTACTTGCTTGTATGCATGTTTGTTGATTGAAAAATAGAAACCAGTGGTCCCATATGCTTACCTTAATTCGAATGAATACTGTAAGAAGGTTACAGAGGGAAAATCGACGGCCCACTTTCGTGTCCAGGGCACAGCTGGTCGAAGCGCTACCGGCCCGGTCAATTTAGACCATCACACGGTGGCGTCAAGGGTAAATATTGCAGCCTCCACCCTTCAGTAGTAAGGGAATAGGACGGAAAAACATCCCAACTTACCGAGAATTGCTCCATACAACTTAGAAAGTAACCCAAAAAGACTTGATGAGCCAGCAGCCTGCCCAGTTGCACAGGTGCAGGCTGTTCATAAGGTAATTGGCGTTCGCCACGGGTGGTGGGTATATTCACTAATTAGGCCCTAATTAACAAGCAGCGGTTAATTACTAGGTACAGTTACTTGCTTGTATGCATGTTTGTTGATTGAAAAATAGAAACCAGTGGTCCCATATGCTTACCTTAATTCGAATGAATACTGTAAGAAGGTTACAGAGGGAAAATCGACGGCCCACTTTCGTGTCCAGGGCACAGCTGGTCGAAGCGCTACCGGCCCGGTCAATTTAGACCATCACACGGTGGCGTCAAGGGTAAATATTGCAGCCTCCACCCTTCAGTAGTAAGGGAATAGGACGGAAAAACATCCCAACTTACCGAGAATTGCTCCATACAACTTAGAAAGTAACCCAAAAAGACTTGATGAGCCAGCAGCCTGCCCAGTTGCACAGGTGCAGGCTGTTCATAAGGTAATTGGCGTTCGCCACGGGTGGTGGGTATATTCACTAATTAGGCCCTAATTAACAAGCAGCGGTTAATTACTAGGTACAGTTACTTGCTTGTATGCATGTTTGTTGATTGAAAAATAGAAACCAGTGGTCCCATATGCTTACCTTAATTCGAATGAATACTGTAAGAAGGTTACAGAGGGAAAATCGACGGCCCACTTTCGTGTCCAGGGCACAGCTGGTCGAAGCGCTACCGGCCCGGTCAATTTAGACCATCACACGGTGGCGTCAAGGGTAAATATTGCAGCCTCCACCCTTCAGTAGTAAGGGAATAGGACGGAAAAACATCCCAACTTACCGAGAATTGCTCCATACAACTTAGAAAGTAACCCAAAAAGACTTGATGAGCCAGCAGCCTGCCCAGTTGCACAGGTGCAGGCTGTTCATAAGGTAATTGGCGTTCGCCACGGTGGTGGGTATATTCACTAATTAGGCCCTAATTAACAAGCAGCGGTTAATTACTAGGTACAGTTACTTGCTTGTATGCATGTTTGTTGATTGAAAAATAGAAACCAGTGGTCCCATATGCTTACCTTAATTCGAATGAATACTGTAAGAAGGTTACAGAGGGAAAATCGACGGCCCACTTTCGTGTCCAGGGCACAGCTGGTCGAAGCGCTACCGGCCCGGTCAATTTAGACCATCACACGGTGGCGTCAAGGGTAAATATTGCAGCCTCCACCCTTCAGTAGTAAGGGAATAGGACGGAAAAACATCCCAACTTACCGAGAATTGCTCCATACAACTTAGAAAGTAACCCAAAAAGACTTGATGAGCCAGCAGCCTGCCCAGTTGCACAGGTGCAGGCTGTTCATAAGGTAATTGGCGTTCGCCACGGGTGGTGGGTATATTCACTAATTAGGCCCTAATTAACAAGCAGCGGTTAATTACTAGGTACAGTTACTTGCTTGTATGCATGTTTGTTGATTGAAAAATAGAAACCAGTGGTCCCATATGCTTACCTTAATTCGAATGAATACTGTAAGAAGGTTACAGAGGGAAAATCGACGGCCCACTTTCGTGTCCAGGGCACAGCTGGTCGAAGCGCTACCGGCCCGGTCAATTTAGACCATCACACGGTGGCGTCAAGGGTAAATATTGCAGCCTCCACCCTTCAGTAGTAAGGGAATAGGACGGAAAAACATCCCAACTTACCGAGAATTGCTCCATACAACTTAGAAAGTAACCCAAAAAGACTTGATGAGCCAGCAGCCTGCCCAGTTGCACAGGTGCAGGCTGTTCATAAGGTAATTGGCGTTCGCCACGGGTGGTGGGTATATTCACTAATTAGGCCCTAATTAACAAGCAGCGGTTAATTACTAGGTACAGTTACTTGCTTGTATGCATGTTTGTTGATTGAAAAATAGAAACCAGTGGTCCCATATGCTTACCTTAATTCGAATGAATACTGTAAGAAGGTTACAGAGGGAAAATCGACGGCCCACTTTCGTGTCCAGGGCACAGCTGGTCGAAGCGCTACCGGCCCGGTCAATTTAGACCATCACACGGTGGCGTCAAGGGTAAATATTGCAGCCTCCACCCTTCAGTAGTAAGGGAATAGGACGGAAAAACATCCCAACTTACCGAGAATTGCTCCATACAACTTAGAAAGTAACCCAAAAAGACTTGATGAGCCAGCAGCCTGCCCAGTTGCACAGGTGCAGGCTGTTCATAAGGTAATTGGCGTTCGCCACGGGTGGTGGGTATATTCACTAATTAGGCCCTAATTAACAAGCAGCGGTTAATTACTAGGTACAGTTACTTGCTTGTATGCATGTTTGTTGATTGAAAAATAGAAACCAGTGGTCCCATATGCTTACCTTAATTCGAATGAATACTGTAAGAAGGTTACAGAGGGAAAATCGACGGCCCACTTTCGTGTCCAGGGCACAGCTGGTCGAAGCGCTACCGGCCCGGTCAATTTAGACCATCACACGGTGGCGTCAAGGGTAAATATTGCAGCCTCCACCCTTCAGTAGTAAGGGAATAGGACGGAAAAACATCCCAACTTACCGAGAATTGCTCCATACAACTTAGAAAGTAACCCAAAAAGACTTGATGAGCCAGCAGCCTGCCCAGTTGCACAGGTGCAGGCTGTTCATAAGGTAATTGGCGTTCGCCACGGGTGGTGGGTATATTCACTAATTAGGCCCTAATTAACAAGCAGCGGTTAATTACTAGGTACAGTTACTTGCTTGTATGCATGTTTGTTGATTGAAAAATAGAAACCAGTGGTCCCATATGCTTACCTTAATTCGAATGAATACTGTAAGAAGGTTACAGAGGGAAAATCGACGGCCCACTTTCGTGTCCAGGGCACAGCTGGTCGAAGCGCTACCGGCCCGGTCAATTTAGACCATCACACGGTGGCGTCAAGGGTAAATATTGCAGCCTCCACCCTTCAGTAGTAAGGGAATAGGACGGAAAAACATCCCAACTTACCGAGAATTGCTCCATACAACTTAGAAAGTAACCCAAAAAGACTTGATGAGCCAGCAGCCTGCCCAGTTGCACAGGTGCAGGCTGTTCATAAGGTAATTGGCGTTCGCCACGGGTGGTGGGTATATTCACTAATTAGGCCCTAATTAACAAGCAGCGGTTAATTACTAGGTACAGTTACTTGCTTGTATGCATGTTTGTTGATTGAAAAATAGAAACCAGTGGTCCCATATGCTTACCTTAATTCGAATGAATACTGTAAGAAGGTTACAGAGGGAAAATCGACGGCCCACTTTCGTGTCCAGGGCACAGCTGGTCGAAGCGCTACCGGCCCGGTCAATTTAGACCATCACACGGTGGCGTCAAGGGTAAATATTGCAGCCTCCACCCTTCAGTAGTAAGGGAATAGGACGGAAAAACATCCCAACTTACCGAGAATTGCTCCATACAACTTAGAAAGTAACCCAAAAAGACTTGATGAGCCAGCAGCCTGCCCAGTTGCACAGGTGCAGGCTGTTCATAAGGTAATTGGCGTTCGCCACGGGTGGTGGGTATATTCACTAATTAGGCCCTAATTAACAAGCAGCGGTTAATTACTAGGTACAGTTACTTGCTTGTATGCATGTTTGTTGATTGAAAAATAGAAACCAGTGGTCCCATATGCTTACCTTAATTCGAATGAATACTGTAAGAAGGTTACAGAGGGAAAATCGACGGCCCACTTTCGTGTCCAGGGCACAGCTGGTCGAAGCGCTACCGGCCCGGTCAATTTAGACCATCACACGGTGGCGTCAAGGGTAAATATTGCAGCCTCCACCCTTCAGTAGTAAGGGAATAGGACGGAAAAACATCCCAACTTACCGAGAATTGCTCCATACAACTTAGAAAGTAACCCAAAAAGACTTGATGAGCCAGCAGCCTGCCCAGTTGCACAGGTGCAGGCTGTTCATAAGGTAATTGGCGTTCGCCACGGGTGGTGGGTATATTCACTAATTAGGCCCTAATTAACAAGCAGCGGTTAATTACTAGGTACAGTTACTTGCTTGTATGCATGTTTGTTGATTGAAAAATAGAAACCAGTGGTCCCATATGCTTACCTTAATTCGAATGAATACTGTAAGAAGGTTACAGAGGGAAAATCGACGGCCCACTTTCGTGTCCAGGGCACAGCTGGTCGAAGCGCTACCGGCCCGGTCAATTTAGACCATCACACGGTGGCGTCAAGGGTAAATATTGCAGCCTCCACCCTTCAGTAGTAAGGGAATAGGACGGAAAAACATCCCAACTTACCGAGAATTGCTCCATACAACTTAGAAAGTAACCCAAAAAGACTTGATGAGCCAGCAGCCTGCCCAGTTGCACAGGTGCAGGCTGTTCATAAGGTAATTGGCGTTCGCCACGGGTGGTGGGTATATTCACTAATTAGGCCCTAATTAACAAGCAGCGGTTAATTACTAGGTACAGTTACTTGCTTGTATGCATGTTTGTTGATTGAAAAATAGAAACCAGTGGTCCCATATGCTTACCTTAATTCGAATGAATACTGTAAGAAGGTTACAGAGGGAAAATCGACGGCCCACTTTCGTGTCCAGGGCACAGCTGGTCGAAGCGCTACCGGCCCGGTCAATTTAGACCATCACACGGTGGCGTCAAGGGTAAATATTGCAGCCTCCACCCTTCAGTAGTAAGGGAATAGGACGGAAAAACATCCCAACTTACCGAGAATTGCTCCATACAACTTAGAAAGTAACCCAAAAAGACTTGATGAGCCAGCAGCCTGCCCAGTTGCACAGGTGCAGGCTGTTCATAAGGTAATTGGCGTTCGCCACGGGTGGTGGGTATATTCACTAATTAGGCCCTAATTAACAAGCAGCGGTTAATTACTAGGTACAGTTACTTGCTTGTATGCATGTTTGTTGATTGAAAAATAGAAACCAGTGGTCCCATATGCTTACCTTAATTCGAATGAATACTGTAAGAAGGTTACAGAGGGAAAATCGACGGCCCACTTTCGTGTCCAGGGCACAGCTGGTCGAAGCGCTACCGGCCCGGTCAATTTAGACCATCACACGGTGGCGTCAAGGGTAAATATTGCAGCCTCCACCCTTCAGTAGTAAGGGAATAGGACGGAAAAACATCCCAACTTACCGAGAATTGCTCCATACAACTTAGAAAGTAACCCAAAAAGACTTGATGAGCCAGCAGCCTGCCCAGTTGCACAGGTGCAGGCTGTTCATAAGGTAATTGGCGTTCGCCACGGGTGGTGGGTATATTCACTAATTAGGCCCTAATTAACAAGCAGCGGTTAATTACTAGGTACAGTTACTTGCTTGTATGCATGTTTGTTGATTGAAAAATAGAAACCAGTGGTCCCATATGCTTACCTTAATTCGAATGAATACTGTAAGAAGGTCTACAGAGGGAAAATCGACGGCCCACTTTCGTGTCCAGGGCACAGCTGGTCGAAGCGCTACCGGCCCGGTCAATTTAGACCATCACACGGTGGCGTCAAGGGTAAATATTGCAGCCTCCACCCTTCAGTAGTAAGGGAATAGGACGGAAAAACATCCCAACTTACCGAGAATTGCTCCATACAACTTAGAAAGTAACCCAAAAAGACTTGATGAGCCAGCAGCCTGCCCAGTTGCACAGGTGCAGGCTGTTCATAAGGTAATTGGCGTTCGCCACGGGTGGTGGGTATATTCACTAATTAGGCCCTAATTAACAAGCAGCGGTTAATTACTAGGTACAGTTACTTGCTTGTATGCATGTTTGTTGATTGAAAAATAGAAACCAGTGGTCCCATATGCTTACCTTAAATTCG
>NW_028147165.1:0-23141 GCF_963924565.1 Ascidiella aspersa | reverse complement strand
CCTCCACCCTTCAGTAGTAAGGGAATAGGACGGAAAAAGACCCCAACTTACCGAGAATTGCTCCATACAGCTTAGAAAGTAACCCAAAAAGACTTGATGAGCCAGCAGCCTGCCCAGTTGCACAGGTGCAGGCTGTTCATAAGGTAATTGGCGTTCGCCACGGGTGGTGGGTATATTCACTAATTAGGCCCTAATTAACAAGCAGCGGTAAATTACTAGGTACAGTTACTTGCTTGTATGCATGTTTGTTGATTGAAAAATAGAAACCAGTGGTCCCGTATGCTTACCTTAATTCGAATGAATACTGTAAGAAGGTTACAGAGGGCAAATCGACGGCCCACTTTCGTGTCCAGGGCACAGCTGGTCGAAGCGCTACCGGCCCGGTCAATTTAGACCATCACACGGTGGCGTCAAGGGTAAATATTGCAGCCTCCACCCTTCAGTAGTAAGGGAATAGGACGGAAAAAGACCCCAACTTACCGAGAATTGCTCCATACAGCTTAGAAAGTAACCCAAAAAGACTTGATGAGCCAGCAGCCTGCCCAGTTGCACAGGTGCAGGCTGTTCATAAGGTAATTGGCGTTCGCCACGGGTGGTGGGTATATTCACTAATTAGGCCCTAATTAACAAGCAGCGGTAAATTACTAGGTACAGTTACTTGCTTGTATGCATGTTTGTTGATTGAAAAATAGAAACCAGTGGTCCCGTATGCTTACCTTAATTCGAATGAATACTGTAAGAAGGTTACAGAGGGCAAATCGACGGCCCACTTTCGTGTCCAGGGCACAGCTGGTCGAAGCGCTACCGGCCCGGTCAATTTAGACCATCACACGGTGGCGTCAAGGGTAAATATTGCAGCCTCCACCCTTCAGTAGTAAGGGAATAGGACGGAAAAAGACCCCAACTTACCGAGAATTGCTCCATACAGCTTAGAAAGTAACCCAAAAAGACTTGATGAGCCAGCAGCCTGCCCAGTTGCACAGGTGCAGGCTGTTCATAAGGTAATTGGCGTTCGCCACGGGTGGTGGGTATATTCACTAATTAGGCCCTAATTAACAAGCAGCGGTAAATTACTAGGTACAGTTACTTGCTTGTATGCATGTTTGTTGATTGAAAAATAGAAACCAGTGGTCCCGTATGCTTACCTTAATTCGAATGAATACTGTAAGAAGGTTACAGAGGGCAAATCGACGGCCCACTTTCGTGTCCAGGGCACAGCTGGTCGAAGCGCTACCGGCCCGGTCAATTTAGACCATCACACGGTGGCGTCAAGGGTAAATATTGCAGCCTCCACCCTTCAGTAGTAAGGGAATAGGACGGAAAAAGACCCCAACTTACCGAGAATTGCTCCATACAGCTTAGAAAGTAACCCAAAAAGACTTGATGAGCCAGCAGCCTGCCCAGTTGCACAGGTGCAGGCTGTTCATAAGGTAATTGGCGTTCGCCACGGGTGGTGGGTATATTCACTAATTAGGCCCTAATTAACAAGCAGCGGTAAATTACTAGGTACAGTTACTTGCTTGTATGCATGTTTGTTGATTGAAAAATAGAAACCAGTGGTCCCGTATGCTTACCTTAATTCGAATGAATACTGTAAGAAGGTTACAGAGGGCAAATCGACGGCCCACTTTCGTGTCCAGGGCACAGCTGGTCGAAGCGCTACCGGCCCGGTCAATTTAGACCATCACACGGTGGCGTCAAGGGTAAATATTGCAGCCTCCACCCTTCAGTAGTAAGGGAATAGGACGGAAAAAGACCCCAACTTACCGAGAATTGCTCCATACAGCTTAGAAAGTAACCCAAAAAGACTTGATGAGCCAGCAGCCTGCCCAGTTGCACAGGTGCAGGCTGTTCATAAGGTAATTGGCGTTCGCCACGGGTGGTGGGTATATTCACTAATTAGGCCCTAATTAACAAGCAGCGGTAAATTACTAGGTACAGTTACTTGCTTGTATGCATGTTTGTTGATTGAAAAATAGAAACCAGTGGTCCCGTATGCTTACCTTAATTCGAATGAATATTGTAAGAAGGTTACAGAGGGCAAATCGACGGCCCACTTTCGTGTCCAGGGCACAGCTGGTCGAAGCGCTACCGGCCCGGTCAATTTAGACCATCACACGGTGGCGTCAAGGGTAAATATTGCAGCCTCCACCCTTCAGTAGTAAGGGAATAGGACGGAAAAAGACCCCAACTTACCGAGAATTGCTCCATACAGCTTAGAAAGTAACCCAAAAAGACTTGATGAGCCAGCAGCCTGCCCAGTTGCACAGGTGCAGGCTGTTCATAAGGTAATTGGCGTTCGCCACGGGTGGTGGGTATATTCACTAATTAGGCCCTAATTAACAAGCAGCGGTAAATTACTAGGTACAGTTACTTGCTTGTATGCATGTTTGTTGATTGAAAAATAGAAACCAGTGGTCCCGTATGCTTACCTTAATTCGAATGAATACTGTAAGAAGGTTACAGAGGGCAAATCGACGGCCCACTTTCGTGTCCAGGGCACAGCTGGTCGAAGCGCTACCGGCCCGGTCAATTTAGACCATCACACGGTGGCGTCAAGGGTAAATATTGCAGCCTCCACCCTTCAGTAGTAAGGGAATAGGACGGAAAAAGACCCCAACTTACCGAGAATTGCTCCATACAGCTTAGAAAGTAACCCAAAAAGACTTGATGAGCCAGCAGCCTGCCCAGTTGCACAGGTGCAGGCTGTTCATAAGGTAATTGGCGTTCGCCACGGGTGGTGGGTATATTCACTAATTAGGCCCTAATTAACAAGCAGCGGTAAATTACTAGGTACAGTTACTTGCTTGTATGCATGTTTGTTGATTGAAAAATAGAAACCAGTGGTCCCGTATGCTTACCTTAATTCGAATGAATACTGTAAGAAGGTTACAGAGGGCAAATCGACGGCCCACTTTCGTGTCCAGGGCACAGCTGGTCGAAGCGCTACCGGCCCGGTCAATTTAGACCATCACACGGTGGCGTCAAGGGTAAATATTGCAGCCTCCACCCTTCAGTAGTAAGGGAATAGGACGGAAAAAGACCCCAACTTACCGAGAATTGCTCCATACAGCTTAGAAAGTAACCCAAAAAGACTTGATGAGCCAGCAGCCTGCCCAGTTGCACAGGTGCAGGCTGTTCATAAGGTAATTGGCGTTCGCCACGGGTGGTGGGTATATTCACTAATTAGGCCCTAATTAACAAGCAGCGGTAAATTACTAGGTACAGTTACTTGCTTGTATGCATGTTTGTTGATTGAAAAATAGAAACCAGTGGTCCCGTATGCTTACCTTAATTCGAATGAATACTGTAAGAAGGTTACAGAGGGCAAATCGACGGCCCACTTTCGTGTCCAGGGCACAGCTGGTCGAAGCGCTACCGGCCCGGTCAATTTAGACCATCACACGGTGGCGTCAAGGGTAAATATTGCAGCCTCCACCCTTCAGTAGTAAGGGAATAGGACGGAAAAAGACCCCAACTTACCGAGAATTGCTCCATACAGCTTAGAAAGTAACCCAAAAAGACTTGATGAGCCAGCAGCCTGCCCAGTTGCACAGGTGCAGGCTGTTCATAAGGTAATTGGCGTTCGCCACGGGTGGTGGGTATATTCACTAATTAGGCCCTAATTAACAAGCAGCGGTAAATTACTAGGTACAGTTACTTGCTTGTATGCATGTTTGTTGATTGAAAAATAGAAACCAGTGGTCCCGTATGCTTACCTTAATTCGAATGAATACTGTAAGAAGGTTACAGAGGGCAAATCGACGGCCCACTTTCGTGTCCAGGGCACAGCTGGTCGAAGCGCTACCGGCCCGGTCAATTTAGACCATCACACGGTGGCGTCAAGGGTAAATATTGCAGCCTCCACCCTTCAGTAGTAAGGGAATAGGACGGAAAAAGACCCCAACTTACCGAGAATTGCTCCATACAGCTTAGAAAGTAACCCAAAAAGACTTGATGAGCCAGCAGCCTGCCCAGTTGCACAGGTGCAGGCTGTTCATAAGGTAATTGGCGTTCGCCACGGGTGGTGGGTATATTCACTAATTAGGCCCTAATTAACAAGCAGCGGTAAATTACTAGGTACAGTTACTTGCTTGTATGCATGTTTGTTGATTGAAAAATAGAAACCAGTGGTCCCGTATGCTTACCTTAATTCGAATGAATACTGTAAGAAGGTTACAGAGGGCAAATCGACGGCCCACTTTCGTGTCCAGGGCACAGCTGGTCGAAGCGCTACCGGCCCGGTCAATTTAGACCATCACACGGTGGCGTCAAGGGTAAATATTGCAGCCTCCACCCTTCAGTAGTAAGGGAATAGGACGGAAAAAGACCCCAACTTACCGAGAATTGCTCCATACAGCTTAGAAAGTAACCCAAAAAGACTTGATGAGCCAGCAGCCTGCCCAGTTGCACAGGTGCAGGCTGTTCATAAGGTAATTGGCGTTCGCCACGGGTGGTGGGTATATTCACTAATTAGGCCCTAATTAACAAGCAGCGGTAAATTACTAGGTACAGTTACTTGCTTGTATGCATGTTTGTTGATTGAAAAATAGAAACCAGTGGTCCCGTATGCTTACCTTAATTCGAATGAATACTGTAAGAAGGTTACAGAGGGCAAATCGACGGCCCACTTTCGTGTCCAGGGCACAGCTGGTCGAAGCGCTACCGGCCCGGTCAATTTAGACCATCACACGGTGGCGTCAAGGGTAAATATTGCAGCCTCCACCCTTCAGTAGTAAGGGAATAGGACGGAAAAAGACCCCAACTTACCGAGAATTGCTCCATACAGCTTAGAAAGTAACCCAAAAAGACTTGATGAGCCAGCAGCCTGCCCAGTTGCACAGGTGCAGGCTGTTCATAAGGTAATTGGCGTTCGCCACGGGTGGTGGGTATATTCACTAATTAGGCCCTAATTAACAAGCAGCGGTAAATTACTAGGTACAGTTACTTGCTTGTATGCATGTTTGTTGATTGAAAAATAGAAACCAGTGGTCCCGTATGCTTACCTTAATTCGAATGAATACTGTAAGAAGGTTACAGAGGGCAAATCGACGGCCCACTTTCGTGTCCAGGGCACAGCTGGTCGAAGCGCTACCGGCCCGGTCAATTTAGACCATCACACGGTGGCGTCAAGGGTAAATATTGCAGCCTCCACCCTTCAGTAGTAAGGGAATAGGACGGAAAAAGACCCCAACTTACCGAGAATTGCTCCATACAGCTTAGAAAGTAACCCAAAAAGACTTGATGAGCCAGCAGCCTGCCCAGTTGCACAGGTGCAGGCTGTTCATAAGGTAATTGGCGTTCGCCACGGGTGGTGGGTATATTCACTAATTAGGCCCTAATTAACAAGCAGCGGTAAATTACTAGGTACAGTTACTTGCTTGTATGCATGTTTGTTGATTGAAAAATAGAAACCAGTGGTCCCGTATGCTTACCTTAATTCGAATGAATACTGTAAGAAGGTTACAGAGGGCAAATCGACGGCCCACTTTCGTGTCCAGGGCACAGCTGGTCGAAGCGCTACCGGCCCGGTCAATTTAGACCATCACACGGTGGCGTCAAGGGTAAATATTGCAGCCTCCACCCTTCAGTAGTAAGGGAATAGGACGGAAAAAGACCCCAACTTACCGAGAATTGCTCCATACAGCTTAGAAAGTAACCCAAAAAGACTTGATGAGCCAGCAGCCTGCCCAGTTGCACAGGTGCAGGCTGTTCATAAGGTAATTGGCGTTCGCCACGGGTGGTGGGTATATTCACTAATTAGGCCCTAATTAACAAGCAGCGGTAAATTACTAGGTACAGTTACTTGCTTGTATGCATGTTTGTTGATTGAAAAATAGAAACCAGTGGTCCCGTATGCTTACCTTAATTCGAATGAATACTGTAAGAAGGTTACAGAGGGCAAATCGACGGCCCACTTTCGTGTCCAGGGCACAGCTGGTCGAAGCGCTACCGGCCCGGTCAATTTAGACCATCACACGGTGGCGTCAAGGGTAAATATTGCAGCCTCCACCCTTCAGTAGTAAGGGAATAGGACGGAAAAAGACCCCAACTTACCGAGAATTGCTCCATACAGCTTAGAAAGTAACCCAAAAAGACTTGATGAGCCAGCAGCCTGCCCAGTTGCACAGGTGCAGGCTGTTCATAAGGTAATTGGCGTTCGCCACGGGTGGTGGGTATATTCACTAATTAGGCCCTAATTAACAAGCAGCGGTAAATTACTAGGTACAGTTACTTGCTTGTATGCATGTTTGTTGATTGAAAAATAGAAACCAGTGGTCCCGTATGCTTACCTTAATTCGAATGAATACTGTAAGAAGGTTACAGAGGGCAAATCGACGGCCCACTTTCGTGTCCAGGGCACAGCTGGTCGAAGCGCTACCGGCCCGGTCAATTTAGACCATCACACGGTGGCGTCAAGGGTAAATATTGCAGCCTCCACCCTTCAGTAGTAAGGGAATAGGACGGAAAAAGACCCCAACTTACCGAGAATTGCTCCATACAGCTTAGAAAGTAACCCAAAAAGACTTGATGAGCCAGCAGCCTGCCCAGTTGCACAGGTGCAGGCTGTTCATAAGGTAATTGGCGTTCGCCACGGGTGGTGGGTATATTCACTAATTAGGCCCTAATTAACAAGCAGCGGTAAATTACTAGGTACAGTTACTTGCTTGTATGCATGTTTGTTGATTGAAAAATAGAAACCAGTGGTCCCGTATGCTTACCTTAATTCGAATGAATACTGTAAGAAGGTTACAGAGGGCAAATCGACGGCCCACTTTCGTGTCCAGGGCACAGCTGGTCGAAGCGCTACCGGCCCGGTCAATTTAGACCATCACACGGTGGCGTCAAGGGTAAATATTGCAGCCTCCACCCTTCAGTAGTAAGGGAATAGGACGGAAAAAGACCCCAACTTACCGAGAATTGCTCCATACAGCTTAGAAAGTAACCCAAAAAGACTTGATGAGCCAGCAGCCTGCCCAGTTGCACAGGTGCAGGCTGTTCATAAGGTAATTGGCGTTCGCCACGGGTGGTGGGTATATTCACTAATTAGGCCCTAATTAACAAGCAGCGGTAAATTACTAGGTACAGTTACTTGCTTGTATGCATGTTTGTTGATTGAAAAATAGAAACCAGTGGTCCCGTATGCTTACCTTAATTCGAATGAATACTGTAAGAAGGTTACAGAGGGCAAATCGACGGCCCACTTTCGTGTCCAGGGCACAGCTGGTCGAAGCGCTACCGGCCCGGTCAATTTAGACCATCACACGGTGGCGTCAAGGGTAAATATTGCAGCCTCCACCCTTCAGTAGTAAGGGAATAGGACGGAAAAAGACCCCAACTTACCGAGAATTGCTCCATACAGCTTAGAAAGTAACCCAAAAAGACTTGATGAGCCAGCAGCCTGCCCAGTTGCACAGGTGCAGGCTGTTCATAAGGTAATTGGCGTTCGCCACGGGTGGTGGGTATATTCACTAATTAGGCCCTAATTAACAAGCAGCGGTAAATTACTAGGTACAGTTACTTGCTTGTATGCATGTTTGTTGATTGAAAAATAGAAACCAGTGGTCCCGTATGCTTACCTTAATTCGAATGAATACTGTAAGAAGGTTACAGAGGGCAAATCGACGGCCCACTTTCGTGTCCAGGGCACAGCTGGTCGAAGCGCTACCGGCCCGGTCAATTTAGACCATCACACGGTGGCGTCAAGGGTAAATATTGCAGCCTCCACCCTTCAGTAGTAAGGGAATAGGACGGAAAAAGACCCCAACTTACCGAGAATTGCTCCATACAGCTTAGAAAGTAACCCAAAAAGACTTGATGAGCCAGCAGCCTGCCCAGTTGCACAGGTGCAGGCTGTTCATAAGGTAATTGGCGTTCGCCACGGGTGGTGGGTATATTCACTAATTAGGCCCTAATTAACAAGCAGCGGTAAATTACTAGGTACAGTTACTTGCTTGTATGCATGTTTGTTGATTGAAAAATAGAAACCAGTGGTCCCGTATGCTTACCTTAATTCGAATGAATACTGTAAGAAGGTTACAGAGGGCAAATCGACGGCCCACTTTCGTGTCCAGGGCACAGCTGGTCGAAGCGCTACCGGCCCGGTCAATTTAGACCATCACACGGTGGCGTCAAGGGTAAATATTGCAGCCTCCACCCTTCAGTAGTAAGGGAATAGGACGGAAAAAGACCCCAACTTACCGAGAATTGCTCCATACAGCTTAGAAAGTAACCCAAAAAGACTTGATGAGCCAGCAGCCTGCCCAGTTGCACAGGTGCAGGCTGTTCATAAGGTAATTGGCGTTCGCCACGGGTGGTGGGTATATTCACTAATTAGGCCCTAATTAACAAGCAGCGGTAAATTACTAGGTACAGTTACTTGCTTGTATGCATGTTTGTTGATTGAAAAATAGAAACCAGTGGTCCCGTATGCTTACCTTAATTCGAATGAATACTGTAAGAAGGTTACAGAGGGCAAATCGACGGCCCACTTTCGTGTCCAGGGCACAGCTGGTCGAAGCGCTACCGGCCCGGTCAATTTAGACCATCACACGGTGGCGTCAAGGGTAAATATTGCAGCCTCCACCCTTCAGTAGTAAGGGAATAGGACGGAAAAAGACCCCAACTTACCGAGAATTGCTCCATACAGCTTAGAAAGTAACCCAAAAAGACTTGATGAGCCAGCAGCCTGCCCAGTTGCACAGGTGCAGGCTGTTCATAAGGTAATTGGCGTTCGCCACGGGTGGTGGGTATATTCACTAATTAGGCCCTAATTAACAAGCAGCGGTAAATTACTAGGTACAGTTACTTGCTTGTATGCATGTTTGTTGATTGAAAAATAGAAACCAGTGGTCCCGTATGCTTACCTTAATTCGAATGAATACTGTAAGAAGGTTACAGAGGGCAAATCGACGGCCCACTTTCGTGTCCAGGGCACAGCTGGTCGAAGCGCTACCGGCCCGGTCAATTTAGACCATCACACGGTGGCGTCAAGGGTAAATATTGCAGCCTCCACCCTTCAGTAGTAAGGGAATAGGACGGAAAAAGACCCCAACTTACCGAGAATTGCTCCATACAGCTTAGAAAGTAACCCAAAAAGACTTGATGAGCCAGCAGCCTGCCCAGTTGCACAGGTGCAGGCTGTTCATAAGGTAATTGGCGTTCGCCACGGGTGGTGGGTATATTCACTAATTAGGCCCTAATTAACAAGCAGCGGTAAATTACTAGGTACAGTTACTTGCTTGTATGCATGTTTGTTGATTGAAAAATAGAAACCAGTGGTCCCGTATGCTTACCTTAATTCGAATGAATACTGTAAGAAGGTTACAGAGGGCAAATCGACGGCCCACTTTCGTGTCCAGGGCACAGCTGGTCGAAGCGCTACCGGCCCGGTCAATTTAGACCATCACACGGTGGCGTCAAGGGTAAATATTGCAGCCTCCACCCTTCAGTAGTAAGGGAATAGGACGGAAAAAGACCCCAACTTACCGAGAATTGCTCCATACAGCTTAGAAAGTAACCCAAAAAGACTTGATGAGCCAGCAGCCTGCCCAGTTGCACAGGTGCAGGCTGTTCATAAGGTAATTGGCGTTCGCCACGGGTGGTGGGTATATTCACTAATTAGGCCCTAATTAACAAGCAGCGGTAAATTACTAGGTACAGTTACTTGCTTGTATGCATGTTTGTTGATTGAAAAATAGAAACCAGTGGTCCCGTATGCTTACCTTAATTCGAATGAATACTGTAAGAAGGTTACAGAGGGCAAATCGACGGCCCACTTTCGTGTCCAGGGCACAGCTGGTCGAAGCGCTACCGGCCCGGTCAATTTAGACCATCACACGGTGGCGTCAAGGGTAAATATTGCAGCCTCCACCCTTCAGTAGTAAGGGAATAGGACGGAAAAAGACCCCAACTTACCGAGAATTGCTCCATACAGCTTAGAAAGTAACCCAAAAAGACTTGATGAGCCAGCAGCCTGCCCAGTTGCACAGGTGCAGGCTGTTCATAAGGTAATTGGCGTTCGCCACGGGTGGTGGGTATATTCACTAATTAGGCCCTAATTAACAAGCAGCGGTAAATTACTAGGTACAGTTACTTGCTTGTATGCATGTTTGTTGATTGAAAAATAGAAACCAGTGGTCCCGTATGCTTACCTTAATTCGAATGAATACTGTAAGAAGGTTACAGAGGGCAAATCGACGGCCCACTTTCGTGTCCAGGGCACAGCTGGTCGAAGCGCTACCGGCCCGGTCAATTTAGACCATCACACGGTGGCGTCAAGGGTAAATATTGCAGCCTCCACCCTTCAGTAGTAAGGGAATAGGACGGAAAAAGACCCCAACTTACCGAGAATTGCTCCATACAGCTTAGAAAGTAACCCAAAAAGACTTGATGAGCCAGCAGCCTGCCCAGTTGCACAGGTGCAGGCTGTTCATAAGGTAATTGGCGTTCGCCACGGGTGGTGGGTATATTCACTAATTAGGCCCTAATTAACAAGCAGCGGTAAATTACTAGGTACAGTTACTTGCTTGTATGCATGTTTGTTGATTGAAAAATAGAAACCAGTGGTCCCGTATGCTTACCTTAATTCGAATGAATACTGTAAGAAGGTTACAGAGGGCAAATCGACGGCCCACTTTCGTGTCCAGGGCACAGCTGGTCGAAGCGCTACCGGCCCGGTCAATTTAGACCATCACACGGTGGCGTCAAGGGTAAATATTGCAGCCTCCACCCTTCAGTAGTAAGGGAATAGGACGGAAAAAGACCCCAACTTACCGAGAATTGCTCCATACAGCTTAGAAAGTAACCCAAAAAGACTTGATGAGCCAGCAGCCTGCCCAGTTGCACAGGTGCAGGCTGTTCATAAGGTAATTGGCGTTCGCCACGGGTGGTGGGTATATTCACTAATTAGGCCCTAATTAACAAGCAGCGGTAAATTACTAGGTACAGTTACTTGCTTGTATGCATGTTTGTTGATTGAAAAATAGAAACCAGTGGTCCCGTATGCTTACCTTAATTCGAATGAATACTGTAAGAAGGTTACAGAGGGCAAATCGACGGCCCACTTTCGTGTCCAGGGCACAGCTGGTCGAAGCGCTACCGGCCCGGTCAATTTAGACCATCACACGGTGGCGTCAAGGGTAAATATTGCAGCCTCCACCCTTCAGTAGTAAGGGAATAGGACGGAAAAAGACCCCAACTTACCGAGAATTGCTCCATACAGCTTAGAAAGTAACCCAAAAAGACTTGATGAGCCAGCAGCCTGCCCAGTTGCACAGGTGCAGGCTGTTCATAAGGTAATTGGCGTTCGCCACGGGTGGTGGGTATATTCACTAATTAGGCCCTAATTAACAAGCAGCGGTAAATTACTAGGTACAGTTACTTGCTTGTATGCATGTTTGTTGATTGAAAAATAGAAACCAGTGGTCCCGTATGCTTACCTTAATTCGAATGAATACTGTAAGAAGGTTACAGAGGGCAAATCGACGGCCCACTTTCGTGTCCAGGGCACAGCTGGTCGAAGCGCTACCGGCCCGGTCAATTTAGACCATCACACGGTGGCGTCAAGGGTAAATATTGCAGCCTCCACCCTTCAGTAGTAAGGGAATAGGACGGAAAAAGACCCCAACTTACCGAGAATTGCTCCATACAGCTTAGAAAGTAACCCAAAAAGACTTGATGAGCCAGCAGCCTGCCCAGTTGCACAGGTGCAGGCTGTTCATAAGGTAATTGGCGTTCGCCACGGGTGGTGGGTATATTCACTAATTAGGCCCTAATTAACAAGCAGCGGTAAATTACTAGGTACAGTTACTTGCTTGTATGCATGTTTGTTGATTGAAAAATAGAAACCAGTGGTCCCGTATGCTTACCTTAATTCGAATGAATACTGTAAGAAGGTTACAGAGGGCAAATCGACGGCCCACTTTCGTGTCCAGGGCACAGCTGGTCGAAGCGCTACCGGCCCGGTCAATTTAGACCATCACACGGTGGCGTCAAGGGTAAATATTGCAGCCTCCACCCTTCAGTAGTAAGGGAATAGGACGGAAAAAGACCCCAACTTACCGAGAATTGCTCCATACAGCTTAGAAAGTAACCCAAAAAGACTTGATGAGCCAGCAGCCTGCCCAGTTGCACAGGTGCAGGCTGTTCATAAGGTAATTGGCGTTCGCCACGGGTGGTGGGTATATTCACTAATTAGGCCCTAATTAACAAGCAGCGGTAAATTACTAGGTACAGTTACTTGCTTGTATGCATGTTTGTTGATTGAAAAATAGAAACCAGTGGTCCCGTATGCTTACCTTAATTCGAATGAATACTGTAAGAAGGTTACAGAGGGCAAATCGACGGCCCACTTTCGTGTCCAGGGCACAGCTGGTCGAAGCGCTACCGGCCCGGTCAATTTAGACCATCACACGGTGGCGTCAAGGGTAAATATTGCAGCCTCCACCCTTCAGTAGTAAGGGAATAGGACGGAAAAAGACCCCAACTTACCGAGAATTGCTCCATACAGCTTAGAAAGTAACCCAAAAAGACTTGATGAGCCAGCAGCCTGCCCAGTTGCACAGGTGCAGGCTGTTCATAAGGTAATTGGCGTTCGCCACGGGTGGTGGGTATATTCACTAATTAGGCCCTAATTAACAAGCAGCGGTAAATTACTAGGTACAGTTACTTGCTTGTATGCATGTTTGTTGATTGAAAAATAGAAACCAGTGGTCCCGTATGCTTACCTTAATTCGAATGAATACTGTAAGAAGGTTACAGAGGGCAAATCGACGGCCCACTTTCGTGTCCAGGGCACAGCTGGTCGAAGCGCTACCGGCCCGGTCAATTTAGACCATCACACGGTGGCGTCAAGGGTAAATATTGCAGCCTCCACCCTTCAGTAGTAAGGGAATAGGACGGAAAAAGACCCCAACTTACCGAGAATTGCTCCATACAGCTTAGAAAGTAACCCAAAAAGACTTGATGAGCCAGCAGCCTGCCCAGTTGCACAGGTGCAGGCTGTTCATAAGGTAATTGGCGTTCGCCACGGGTGGTGGGTATATTCACTAATTAGGCCCTAATTAACAAGCAGCGGTAAATTACTAGGTACAGTTACTTGCTTGTATGCATGTTTGTTAATTGAAAAATAGAAACCAGTGGTCCCGTATGCTTACCTTAATTCGAATGAATACTGTAAGAAGGTTACAGAGGGCAAATCGACGGCCCACTTTCGTGTCCAGGGCACAGCTGGTCGAAGCGCTACCGGCCCGGTCAATTTAGACCATCACACGGTGGCGTCAAGGGTAAATATTGCAGCCTCCACCATTCAGTAGTAAGGGAATAGGACGGAAAAAGACCCCAACTTACCGAGAATTGCTCCATACAGCTTAGAAAGTAACCCAAAAAGACTTGATGAGCCAGCAGCCTGCCCAGTTGCACAGGTGCAGGCTGTTCATAAGGTAATTGGCGTTCGCCACGGGTGGTGGGTATATTCACTAATTAGGCCCTAATTAACAAGCAGCGGTAAATTACTAGGTACAGTTACTTGCTTGTATGCATGTTTGTTGATTGAAAAATAGAAACCAGTGGTCCCGTATGCTTACCTTAATTCGAATGAATACTGTAAGAAGGTTACAGAGGGCAAATCGACGGCCCACTTTCGTGTCCAGGGCACAGCTGGTCGAAGCGCTACCGGCCCGGTCAATTTAGACCATCACACGGTGGCGTCAAGGGTAAATATTGCAGCCTCCACCCTTCAGTAGTAAGGGAATAGGACGGAAAAAGACCCCAACTTACCGAGAATTGCTCCATACAGCTTAGAAAGTAACCCAAAAAGACTTGATGAGCCAGCAGCCTGCCCAGTTGCACAGGTGCAGGCTGTTCATAAGGTAATTGGCGTTCGCCACGGGTGGTGGGTATATTCACTAATTAGGCCCTAATTAACAAGCAGCGGTAAATTACTAGGTACAGTTACTTGCTTGTATGCATGTTTGTTGATTGAAAAATAGAAACCAGTGGTCCCGTATGCTTACCTTAATTCGAATGAATACTGTAAGAAGGTTACAGAGGGCAAATCGACGGCCCACTTTCGTGTCCAGGGCACAGCTGGTCGAAGCGCTACCGGCCCGGTCAATTTAGACCATCACACGGTGGCGTCAAGGGTAAATATTGCAGCCTCCACCCTTCAGTAGTAAGGGAATAGGACGGAAAAAGACCCCAACTTACCGAGAATTGCTCCATACAGCTTAGAAAGTAACCCAAAAAGACTTGATGAGCCAGCAGCCTGCCCAGTTGCACAGGTGCAGGCTGTTCATAAGGTAATTGGCGTTCGCCACGGGTGGTGGGTATATTCACTAATTAGGCCCTAATTAACAAGCAGCGGTAAATTACTAGGTACAGTTACTTGCTTGTATGCATGTTTGTTGATTGAAAAATAGAAACCAGTGGTCCCGTATGCTTACCTTAATTCGAATGAATACTGTAAGAAGGTTACAGAGGGCAAATCGACGGCCCACTTTCGTGTCCAGGGCACAGCTGGTCGAAGCGCTACCGGCCCGGTCAATTTAGACCATCACACGGTGGCGTCAAGGGTAAATATTGCAGCCTCCACCCTTCAGTAGTAAGGGAATAGGACGGAAAAAGACCCCAACTTACCGAGAATTGCTCCATACAGCTTAGAAAGTAACCCAAAAAGACTTGATGAGCCAGCAGCCTGCCCAGTTGCACAGGTGCAGGCTGTTCATAAGGTAATTGGCGTTCGCCACGGGTGGTGGGTATATTCACTAATTAGGCCCTAATTAACAAGCAGCGGTAAATTACTAGGTACAGTTACTTGCTTGTATGCATGTTTGTTGATTGAAAAATAGAAACCAGTGGTCCCGTATGCTTACCTTAATTCGAATGAATACTGTAAGAAGGTTACAGAGGGCAAATCGACGGCCCACTTTCGTGTCCAGGGCACAGCTGGTCGAAGCGCTACCGGCCCGGTCAATTTAGACCATCACACGGTGGCGTCAAGGGTAAATATTGCAGCCTCCACCCTTCAGTAGTAAGGGAATAGGACGGAAAAAGACCCCAACTTACCGAGAATTGCTCCATACAGCTTAGAAAGTAACCCAAAAAGACTTGATGAGCCAGCAGCCTGCCCAGTTGCACAGGTGCAGGCTGTTCATAAGGTAATTGGCGTTCGCCACGGGTGGTGGGTATATTCACTAATTAGGCCCTAATTAACAAGCAGCGGTAAATTACTAGGTACAGTTACTTGCTTGTATGCATGTTTGTTGATTGAAAAATAGAAACCAGTGGTCCCGTATGCTTACCTTAATTCGAATGAATACTGTAAGAAGGTTACAGAGGGCAAATCGACGGCCCACTTTCGTGTCCAGGGCACAGCTGGTCGAAGCGCTACCGGCCCGGTCAATTTAGACCATCACACGGTGGCGTCAAGGGTAAATATTGCAGCCTCCACCCTTCAGTAGTAAGGGAATAGGACGGAAAAAGACCCCAACTTACCGAGAATTGCTCCATACAGCTTAGAAAGTAACCCAAAAAGACTTGATGAGCCAGCAGCCTGCCCAGTTGCACAGGTGCAGGCTGTTCATAAGGTAATTGGCGTTCGCCACGGGTGGTGGGTATATTCACTAATTAGGCCCTAATTAACAAGCAGCGGTAAATTACTAGGTACAGTTACTTGCTTGTATGCATGTTTGTTGATTGAAAAATAGAAACCAGTGGTCCCGTATGCTTACCTTAATTCGAATGAATACTGTAAGAAGGTTACAGAGGGCAAATCGACGGCCCACTTTCGTGTCCAGGGCACAGCTGGTCGAAGCGCTACCGGCCCGGTCAATTTAGACCATCACACGGTGGCGTCAAGGGTAAATATTGCAGCCTCCACCCTTCAGTAGTAAGGGAATAGGACGGAAAAAGACCCCAACTTACCGAGAATTGCTCCATACAGCTTAGAAAGTAACCCAAAAAGACTTGATGAGCCAGCAGCCTGCCCAGTTGCACAGGTGCAGGCTGTTCATAAGGTAATTGGCGTTCGCCACGGGTGGTGGGTATATTCACTAATTAGGCCCTAATTAACAAGCAGCGGTAAATTACTAGGTACAGTTACTTGCTTGTATGCATGTTTGTTGATTGAAAAATAGAAACCAGTGGTCCCGTATGCTTACCTTAATTCGAATGAATACTGTAAGAAGGTTACAGAGGGCAAATCGACGGCCCACTTTCGTGTCCAGGGCACAGCTGGTCGAAGCGCTACCGGCCCGGTCAATTTAGACCATCACACGGTGGCGTCAAGGGTAAATATTGCAGCCTCCACCCTTCAGTAGTAAGGGAATAGGACGGAAAAAGACCCCAACTTACCGAGAATTGCTCCATACAGCTTAGAAAGTAACCCAAAAAGACTTGATGAGCCAGCAGCCTGCCCAGTTGCACAGGTGCAGGCTGTTCATAAGGTAATTGGCGTTCGCCACGGGTGGTGGGTATATTCACTAATTAGGCCCTAATTAACAAGCAGCGGTAAATTACTAGGTACAGTTACTTGCTTGTATGCATGTTTGTTGATTGAAAAATAGAAACCAGTGGTCCCGTATGCTTACCTTAATTCGAATGAATACTGTAAGAAGGTTACAGAGGGCAAATCGACGGCCCACTTTCGTGTCCAGGGCACAGCTGGTCGAAGCGCTACCGGCCCGGTCAATTTAGACCATCACACGGTGGCGTCAAGGGTAAATATTGCAGCCTCCACCCTTCAGTAGTAAGGGAATAGGACGGAAAAAGACCCCAACTTACCGAGAATTGCTCCATACAGCTTAGAAAGTAACCCAAAAAGACTTGATGAGCCAGCAGCCTGCCCAGTTGCACAGGTGCAGGCTGTTCATAAGGTAATTGGCGTTCGCCACGGGTGGTGGGTATATTCACTAATTAGGCCCTAATTAACAAGCAGCGGTAAATTACTAGGTACAGTTACTTGCTTGTATGCATGTTTGTTGATTGAAAAATAGAAACCAGTGGTCCCGTATGCTTACCTTAATTCGAATGAATACTGTAAGAAGGTTACAGAGGGCAAATCGACGGCCCACTTTCGTGTCCAGGGCACAGCTGGTCGAAGCGCTACCGGCCCGGTCAATTTAGACCATCACACGGTGGCGTCAAGGGTAAATATTGCAGCCTCCACCCTTCAGTAGTAAGGGAATAGGACGGAAAAAGACCCCAACTTACCGAGAATTGCTCCATACAGCTTAGAAAGTAACCCAAAAAGACTTGATGAGCCAGCAGCCTGCCCAGTTGCACAGGTGCAGGCTGTTCATAAGGTAATTGGCGTTCGCCACGGGTGGTGGGTATATTCACTAATTAGGCCCTAATTAACAAGCAGCGGTAAATTACTAGGTACAGTTACTTGCTTGTATGCATGTTTGTTGATTGAAAAATAGAAACCAGTGGTCCCGTATGCTTACCTTAATTCGAATGAATACTGTAAGAAGGTTACAGAGGGCAAATCGACGGCCCACTTTCGTGTCCAGGGCACAGCTGGTCGAAGCGCTACCGGCCCGGTCAATTTAGACCATCACACGGTGGCGTCAAGGGTAAATATTGCAGCCTCCACCCTTCAGTAGTAAGGGAATAGGACGGAAAAAGACCCCAACTTACCGAGAATTGCTCCATACAGCTTAGAAAGTAACCCAAAAAGACTTGATGAGCCAGCAGCCTGCCCAGTTGCACAGGTGCAGGCTGTTCATAAGGTAATTGGCGTTCGCCACGGGTGGTGGGTATATTCACTAATTAGGCCCTAATTAACAAGCAGCGGTAAATTACTAGGTACAGTTACTTGCTTGTATGCATGTTTGTTGATTGAAAAATAGAAACCAGTGGTCCCGTATGCTTACCTTAATTCGAATGAATACTGTAAGAAGGTTACAGAGGGCAAATCGACGGCCCACTTTCGTGTCCAGGGCACAGCTGGTCGAAGCGCTACCGGCCCGGTCAATTTAGACCATCACACGGTGGCGTCAAGGGTAAATATTGCAGCCTCCACCCTTCAGTAGTAAGGGAATAGGACGGAAAAAGACCCCAACTTACCGAGAATTGCTCCATACAGCTTAGAAAGTAACCCAAAAAGACTTGATGAGCCAGCAGCCTGCCCAGTTGCACAGGTGCAGGCTGTTCATAAGGTAATTGGCGTTCGCCACGGGTGGTGGGTATATTCACTAATTAGGCCCTAATTAACAAGCAGCGGTAAATTACTAGGTACAGTTACTTGCTTGTATGCATGTTTGTTGATTGAAAAATAGAAACCAGTGGTCCCGTATGCTTACCTTAATTCGAATGAATACTGTAAGAAGGTTACAGAGGGCAAATCGACGGCCCACTTTCGTGTCCAGGGCACAGCTGGTCGAAGCGCTACCGGCCCGGTCAATTTAGACCATCACACGGTGGCGTCAAGGGTAAATATTGCAGCCTCCACCCTTCAGTAGTAAGGGAATAGGACGGAAAAAGACCCCAACTTACCGAGAATTGCTCCATACAGCTTAGAAAGTAACCCAAAAAGACTTGATGAGCCAGCAGCCTGCCCAGTTGCACAGGTGCAGGCTGTTCATAAGGTAATTGGCGTTCGCCACGGGTGGTGGGTATATTCACTAATTAGGCCCTAATTAACAAGCAGCGGTAAATTACTAGGTACAGTTACTTGCTTGTATGCATGTTTGTTGATTGAAAAATAGAAACCAGTGGTCCCGTATGCTTACCTTAATTCGAATGAATACTGTAAGAAGGTTACAGAGGGCAAATCGACGGCCCACTTTCGTGTCCAGGGCACAGCTGGTCGAAGCGCTACCGGCCCGGTCAATTTAGACCATCACACGGTGGCGTCAAGGGTAAATATTGCAGCCTCCACCCTTCAGTAGTAAGGGAATAGGACGGAAAAAGACCCCAACTTACCGAGAATTGCTCCATACAGCTTAGAAAGTAACCCAAAAAGACTTGATGAGCCAGCAGCCTGCCCAGTTGCACAGGTGCAGGCTGTTCATAAGGTAATTGGCGTTCGCCACGGGTGGTGGGTATATTCACTAATTAGGCCCTAATTAACAAGCAGCGGTAAATTACTAGGTACAGTTACTTGCTTGTATGCATGTTTGTTGATTGAAAAATAGAAACCAGTGGTCCCGTATGCTTACCTTAATTCGAATGAATACTGTAAGAAGGTTACAGAGGGCAAATCGACGGCCCACTTTCGTGTCCAGGGCACAGCTGGTCGAAGCGCTACCGGCCCGGTCAATTTAGACCATCACACGGTGGCGTCAAGGGTAAATATTGCAGCCTCCACCCTTCAGTAGTAAGGGAATAGGACGGAAAAAGACCCCAACTTACCGAGAATTGCTCCATACAGCTTAGAAAGTAACCCAAAAAGACTTGATGAGCCAGCAGCCTGCCCAGTTGCACAGGTGCAGGCTGTTCATAAGGTAATTGGCGTTCGCCACGGGTGGTGGGTATATTCACTAATTAGGCCCTAATTAACAAGCAGCGGTAAATTACTAGGTACAGTTACTTGCTTGTATGCATGTTTGTTGATTGAAAAATAGAAACCAGTGGTCCCGTATGCTTACCTTAATTCGAATGAATACTGTAAGAAGGTTACAGAGGGCAAATCGACGGCCCACTTTCGTGTCCAGGGCACAGCTGGTCGAAGCGCTACCGGCCCGGTCAATTTAGACCATCACACGGTGGCGTCAAGGGTAAATATTGCAGCCTCCACCCTTCAGTAGTAAGGGAATAGGACGGAAAAAGACCCCAACTTACCGAGAATTGCTCCATACAGCTTAGAAAGTAACCCAAAAAGACTTGATGAGCCAGCAGCCTGCCCAGTTGCACAGGTGCAGGCTGTTCATAAGGTAATTGGCGTTCGCCACGGGTGGTGGGTATATTCACTAATTAGGCCCTAATTAACAAGCAGCGGTAAATTACTAGGTACAGTTACTTGCTTGTATGCATGTTTGTTGATTGAAAAATAGAAACCAGTGGTCCCGTATGCTTACCTTAATTCGAATGAATACTGTAAGAAGGTTACAGAGGGCAAATCGACGGCCCACTTTCGTGTCCAGGGCACAGCTGGTCGAAGCGCTACCGGCCCGGTCAATTTAGACCATCACACGGTGGCGTCAAGGGTAAATATTGCAGCCTCCACCCTTCAGTAGTAAGGGAATAGGACGGAAAAAGACCCCAACTTACCGAGAATTGCTCCATACAGCTTAGAAAGTAACCCAAAAAGACTTGATGAGCCAGCAGCCTGCCCAGTTGCACAGGTGCAGGCTGTTCATAAGGTAATTGGCGTTCGCCACGGGTGGTGGGTATATTCACTAATTAGGCCCTAATTAACAAGCAGCGGTAAATTACTAGGTACAGTTACTTGCTTGTATGCATGTTTGTTGATTGAAAAATAGAAACCAGTGGTCCCGTATGCTTACCTTAATTCGAATGAATACTGTAAGAAGGTTACAGAGGGCAAATCGACGGCCCACTTTCGTGTCCAGGGCACAGCTGGTCGAAGCGCTACCGGCCCGGTCAATTTAGACCATCACACGGTGGCGTCAAGGGTAAATATTGCAGCCTCCACCCTTCAGTAGTAAGGGAATAGGACGGAAAAAGACCCCAACTTACCGAGAATTGCTCCATACAGCTTAGAAAGTAACCCAAAAAGACTTGATGAGCCAGCAGCCTGCCCAGTTGCACAGGTGCAGGCTGTTCATAAGGTAATTGGCGTTCGCCACGGGTGGTGGGTATATTCACTAATTAGGCCCTAATTAACAAGCAGCGGTAAATTACTAGGTACAGTTACTTGCTTGTATGCATGTTTGTTGATTGAAAAATAGAAACCAGTGGTCCCGTATGCTTACCTTAATTCGAATGAATACTGTAAGAAGGTTACAGAGGGCAAATCGACGGCCCACTTTCGTGTCCAGGGCACAGCTGGTCGAAGCGCTACCGGCCCGGTCAATTTAGACCATCACACGGTGGCGTCAAGGGTAAATATTGCAGCCTCCACCCTTCAGTAGTAAGGGAATAGGACGGAAAAAGACCCCAACTTACCGAGAATTGCTCCATACAGCTTAGAAAGTAACCCAAAAAGACTTGATGAGCCAGCAGCCTGCCCAGTTGCACAGGTGCAGGCTGTTCATAAGGTAATTGGCGTTCGCCACGGGTGGTGGGTATATTCACTAATTAGGCCCTAATTAACAAGCAGCGGTAAATTACTAGGTACAGTTACTTGCTTGTATGCATGTTTGTTGATTGAAAAATAGAAACCAGTGGTCCCGTATGCTTACCTTAATTCGAATGAATACTGTAAGAAGGTTACAGAGGGCAAATCGACGGCCCACTTTCGTGTCCAGGGCACAGCTGGTCGAAGCGCTACCGGCCCGGTCAATTTAGACCATCACACGGTGGCGTCAAGGGTAAATATTGCAGCCTCCACCCTTCAGTAGTAAGGGAATAGGACGGAAAAAGACCCCAACTTACCGAGAATTGCTCCATACAGCTTAGAAAGTAACCCAAAAAGACTTGATGAGCCAGCAGCCTGCCCAGTTGCACAGGTGCAGGCTGTTCATAAGGTAATTGGCGTTCGCCACGGGTGGTGGGTATATTCACTAATTAGGCCCTAATTAACAAGCAGCGGTAAATTACTAGGTACAGTTACTTGCTTGTATGCATGTTTGTTGATTGAAAAATAGAAACCAGTGGTCCCGTATGCTTACCTTAATTCGAATGAATACTGTAAGAAGGTTACAGAGGGCAAATCGACGGCCCACTTTCGTGTCCAGGGCACAGCTGGTCGAAGCGCTACCGGCCCGGTCAATTTAGACCATCACACGGTGGCGTCAAGGGTAAATATTGCAGCCTCCACCCTTCAGTAGTAAGGGAATAGGACGGAAAAAGACCCCAACTTACCGAGAATTGCTCCATACAGCTTAGAAAGTAACCCAAAAAGACTTGATGAGCCAGCAGCCTGCCCAGTTGCACAGGTGCAGGCTGTTCATAAGGTAATTGGCGTTCGCCACGGGTGGTGGGTATATTCACTAATTAGGCCCTAATTAACAAGCAGCGGTAAATTACTAGGTACAGTTACTTGCTTGTATGCATGTTTGTTGATTGAAAAATAGAAACCAGTGGTCCCGTATGCTTACCTTAATTCGAATGAATACTGTAAGAAGGTTACAGAGGGCAAATCGACGGCCCACTTTCGTGTCCAGGGCACAGCTGGTCGAAGCGCTACCGGCCCGGTCAATTTAGACCATCACACGGTGGCGTCAAGGGTAAATATTGCAGCCTCCACCCTTCAGTAGTAAGGGAATAGGACGGAAAAAGACCCCAACTTACCGAGAATTGCTCCATACAGCTTAGAAAGTAACCCAAAAAGACTTGATGAGCCAGCAGCCTGCCCAGTTGCACAGGTGCAGGCTGTTCATAAGGTAATTGGCGTTCGCCACGGGTGGTGGGTATATTCACTAATTAGGCCCTAATTAACAAGCAGCGGTAAATTACTAGGTACAGTTACTTGCTTGTATGCATGTTTGTTGATTGAAAAATAGAAACCAGTGGTCCCGTATGCTTACCTTAATTCGAATGAATACTGTAAGAAGGTTACAGAGGGCAAATCGACGGCCCACTTTCGTGTCCAGGGCACAGCTGGTCGAAGCGCTACCGGCCCGGTCAATTTAGACCATCACACGGTGGCGTCAAGGGTAAATATTGCAGCCTCCACCCTTCAGTAGTAAGGGAATAGGACGGAAAAAGACCCCAACTTACCGAGAATTGCTCCATACAGCTTAGAAAGTAACCCAAAAAGACTTGATGAGCCAGCAGCCTGCCCAGTTGCACAGGTGCAGGCTGTTCATAAGGTAATTGGCGTTCGCCACGGGTGGTGGGTATATTCACTAATTAGGCCCTAATTAACAAGCAGCGGTAAATTACTAGGTACAGTTACTTGCTTGTATGCATGTTTGTTGATTGAAAAATAGAAACCAGTGGTCCCGTATGCTTACCTTAATTCGAATGAATACTGTAAGAAGGTTACAGAGGGCAAATCGACGGCCCACTTTCGTGTCCAGGGCACAGCTGGTCGAAGCGCTACCGGCCCGGTCAATTTAGACCATCACACG
>NW_028147164.1:0-12626 GCF_963924565.1 Ascidiella aspersa | reverse complement strand
CGTCAAGGGTAAATATTGCAGCCTCCACCCTTCAGTAGTAAGGGAATAGGACGGAAAAACATCCCAACTTACCGAGAATTGCTCCATACAACTTAGAAAGTAACCCAAAAAGACTTGATGAGCCAGCAGCCTGCCCAGTTGCACAGGTGCAGGCTGTTCATAAGGTAATTGGCGTTCGCCACGGGTGGTGGGTATATTCACTAATTAGGCCCTAATTAACAAGCAGCGGTTAATTACTAGGTACAGTTACTTGCTTGTATGCATGTTTGTTGATTGAAAAATAGAAACCAGTGGTCCCATATGCTTACCTTAATTCGAATGAATACTGTAAGAAGGTTACAGAGGGAAAATCGACGGCCCACTTTCGTGTCCAGGGCACAGCTGGTCGAAGCGCTACCGGCCCGGTCAATTTAGACCATCACACGGTGGCGTCAAGGGTAAATATTGCAGCCTCCACCCTTCAGTAGTAAGGGAATAGGACGGAAAAACATCCCAACTTACCGAGAATTGCTCCATACAACTTAGAAAGTAACCCAAAAAGACTTGATGAGCCAGCAGCCTGCCCAGTTGCACAGGTGCAGGCTGTTCATAAGGTAATTGGCGTTCGCCACGGGTGGTGGGTATATTCACTAATTAGGCCCTAATTAACAAGCAGCGGTTAATTACTAGGTACAGTTACTTGCTTGTATGCATGTTTGTTGATTGAAAAATAGAAACCAGTGGTCCCATATGCTTACCTTAATTCGAATGAATACTGTAAGAAGGTTACAGAGGGAAAATCGACGGCCCACTTTCGTGTCCAGGGCACAGCTGGTCGAAGCGCTACCGGCCCGGTCAATTTAGACCATCACACGGTGGCGTCAAGGGTAAATATTGCAGCCTCCACCCTTCAGTAGTAAGGGAATAGGACGGAAAAACATCCCAACTTACCGAGAATTGCTCCATACAACTTAGAAAGTAACCCAAAAAGACTTGATGAGCCAGCAGCCTGCCCAGTTGCACAGGTGCAGGCTGTTCATAAGGTAATTGGCGTTCGCCACGGGTGGTGGGTATATTCACTAATTAGGCCCTAATTAACAAGCAGCGGTTAATTACTAGGTACAGTTACTTGCTTGTATGCATGTTTGTTGATTGAAAAATAGAAACCAGTGGTCCCATATGCTTACCTTAATTCGAATGAATACTGTAAGAAGGTTACAGAGGGAAAATCGACGGCCCACTTTCGTGTCCAGGGCACAGCTGGTCGAAGCGCTACCGGCCCGGTCAATTTAGACCATCACACGGTGGCGTCAAGGGTAAATATTGCAGCCTCCACCCTTCAGTAGTAAGGGAATAGGACGGAAAAACATCCCAACTTACCGAGAATTGCTCCATACAACTTAGAAAGTAACCCAAAAAGACTTGATGAGCCAGCAGCCTGCCCAGTTGCACAGGTGCAGGCTGTTCATAAGGTAATTGGCGTTCGCCACGGGTGGTGGGTATATTCACTAATTAGGCCCTAATTAACAAGCAGCGGTTAATTACTAGGTACAGTTACTTGCTTGTATGCATGTTTGTTGATTGAAAAATAGAAACCAGTGGTCCCATATGCTTACCTTAATTCGAATGAATACTGTAAGAAGGTTACAGAGGGAAAATCGACGGCCCACTTTCGTGTCCAGGGCACAGCTGGTCGAAGCGCTACCGGCCCGGTCAATTTAGACCATCACACGGTGGCGTCAAGGGTAAATATTGCAGCCTCCACCCTTCAGTAGTAAGGGAATAGGACGGAAAAACATCCCAACTTACCGAGAATTGCTCCATACAACTTAGAAAGTAACCCAAAAAGACTTGATGAGCCAGCAGCCTGCCCAGTTGCACAGGTGCAGGCTGTTCATAAGGTAATTGGCGTTCGCCACGGGTGGTGGGTATATTCACTAATTAGGCCCTAATTAACAAGCAGCGGTTAATTACTAGGTACAGTTACTTGCTTGTATGCATGTTTGTTGATTGAAAAATAGAAACCAGTGGTCCCATATGCTTACCTTAATTCGAATGAATACTGTAAGAAGGTTACAGAGGGAAAATCGACGGCCCACTTTCGTGTCCAGGGCACAGCTGGTCGAAGCGCTACCGGCCCGGTCAATTTAGACCATCACACGGTGGCGTCAAGGGTAAATATTGCAGCCTCCACCCTTCAGTAGTAAGGGAATAGGACGGAAAAACATCCCAACTTACCGAGAATTGCTCCATACAACTTAGAAAGTAACCCAAAAAGACTTGATGAGCCAGCAGCCTGCCCAGTTGCACAGGTGCAGGCTGTTCATAAGGTAATTGGCGTTCGCCACGGGTGGTGGGTATATTCACTAATTAGGCCCTAATTAACAAGCAGCGGTTAATTACTAGGTACAGTTACTTGCTTGTATGCATGTTTGTTGATTGAAAAATAGAAACCAGTGGTCCCATATGCTTACCTTAATTCGAATGAATACTGTAAGAAGGTTACAGAGGGAAAATCGACGGCCCACTTTCGTGTCCAGGGCACAGCTGGTCGAAGCGCTACCGGCCCGGTCAATTTAGACCATCACACGGTGGCGTCAAGGGTAAATATTGCAGCCTCCACCCTTCAGTAGTAAGGGAATAGGACGGAAAAACATCCCAACTTACCGAGAATTGCTCCATACAACTTAGAAAGTAACCCAAAAAGACTTGATGAGCCAGCAGCCTGCCCAGTTGCACAGGTGCAGGCTGTTCATAAGGTAATTGGCGTTCGCCACGGGTGGTGGGTATATTCACTAATTAGGCCCTAATTAACAAGCAGCGGTTAATTACTAGGTACAGTTACTTGCTTGTATGCATGTTTGTTGATTGAAAAATAGAAACCAGTGGTCCCATATGCTTACCTTAATTCGAATGAATACTGTAAGAAGGTTACAGAGGGAAAATCGACGGCCCACTTTCGTGTCCAGGGCACAGCTGGTCGAAGCGCTACCGGCCCGGTCAATTTAGACCATCACACGGTGGCGTCAAGGGTAAATATTGCAGCCTCCACCCTTCAGTAGTAAGGGAATAGGACGGAAAAACATCCCAACTTACCGAGAATTGCTCCATACAACTTAGAAAGTAACCCAAAAAGACTTGATGAGCCAGCAGCCTGCCCAGTTGCACAGGTGCAGGCTGTTCATAAGGTAATTGGCGTTCGCCACGGGTGGTGGGTATATTCACTAATTAGGCCCTAATTAACAAGCAGCGGTTAATTACTAGGTACAGTTACTTGCTTGTATGCATGTTTGTTGATTGAAAAATAGAAACCAGTGGTCCCATATGCTTACCTTAATTCGAATGAATACTGTAAGAAGGTTACAGAGGGAAAATCGACGGCCCACTTTCGTGTCCAGGGCACAGCTGGTCGAAGCGCTACCGGCCCGGTCAATTTAGACCATCACACGGTGGCGTCAAGGGTAAATATTGCAGCCTCCACCCTTCAGTAGTAAGGGAATAGGACGGAAAAACATCCCAACTTACCGAGAATTGCTCCATACAACTTAGAAAGTAACCCAAAAAGACTTGATGAGCCAGCAGCCTGCCCAGTTGCACAGGTGCAGGCTGTTCATAAGGTAATTGGCGTTCGCCACGGGTGGTGGGTATATTCACTAATTAGGCCCTAATTAACAAGCAGCGGTTAATTACTAGGTACAGTTACTTGCTTGTATGCATGTTTGTTGATTGAAAAATAGAAACCAGTGGTCCCATATGCTTACCTTAATTCGAATGAATACTGTAAGAAGGTTACAGAGGGAAAATCGACGGCCCACTTTCGTGTCCAGGGCACAGCTGGTCGAAGCGCTACCGGCCCGGTCAATTTAGACCATCACACGGTGGCGTCAAGGGTAAATATTGCAGCCTCCACCCTTCAGTAGTAAGGGAATAGGACGGAAAAACATCCCAACTTACCGAGAATCGCTCCATACAACTTAGAAAGTAACCCAAAAAGACTTGATGAGCCAGCAGCCTGCCCAGTTGCACAGGTGCAGGCTGTTCATAAGGTAATTGGCGTTCGCCACGGGTGGTGGGTATATTCACTAATTAGGCCCTAATTAACAAGCAGCGGTTAATTACTAGGTACAGTTACTTGCTTGTATGCATGTTTGTTGATTGAAAAATAGAAACCAGTGGTCCCATATGCTTACCTTAATTCGAATGAATACTGTAAGAAGGTTACAGAGGGAAAATCGACGGCCCACTTTCGTGTCCAGGGCACAGCTGGTCGAAGCGCTACCGGCCCGGTCAATTTAGACCATCACACGGTGGCGTCAAGGGTAAATATTGCAGCCTCCACCCTTCAGTAGTAAGGGAATAGGACGGAAAAACATCCCAACTTACCGAGAATTGCTCCATACAACTTAGAAAGTAACCCAAAAAGACTTGATGAGCCAGCAGCCTGCCCAGTTGCACAGGTGCAGGCTGTTCATAAGGTAATTGGCGTTCGCCACGGGTGGTGGGTATATTCACTAATTAGGCCCTAATTAACAAGCAGCGGTTAATTACTAGGTACAGTTACTTGCTTGTATGCATGTTTGTTGATTGAAAAATAGAAACCAGTGGTCCCATATGCTTACCTTAATTCGAATGAATACTGTAAGAAGGTTACAGAGGGAAAATCGACGGCCCACTTTCGTGTCCAGGGCACAGCTGGTCGAAGCGCTACCGGCCCGGTCAATTTAGACCATCACACGGTGGCGTCAAGGGTAAATATTGCAGCCTCCACCCTTCAGTAGTAAGGGAATAGGACGGAAAAACATCCCAACTTACCGAGAATTGCTCCATACAACTTAGAAAGTAACCCAAAAAGACTTGATGAGCCAGCAGCCTGCCCAGTTGCACAGGTGCAGGCTGTTCATAAGGTAATTGGCGTTCGCCACGGGTGGTGGGTATATTCACTAATTAGGCCCTAATTAACAAGCAGCGGTTAATTACTAGGTACAGTTACTTGCTTGTATGCATGTTTGTTGATTGAAAAATAGAAACCAGTGGTCCCATATGCTTACCTTAATTCGAATGAATACTGTAAGAAGGTTACAGAGGGAAAATCGACGGCCCACTTTCGTGTCCAGGGCACAGCTGGTCGAAGCGCTACCGGCCCGGTCAATTTAGACCATCACACGGTGGCGTCAAGGGTAAATATTGCAGCCTCCACCCTTCAGTAGTAAGGGAATAGGACGGAAAAACATCCCAACTTACCGAGAATTGCTCCATACAACTTAGAAAGTAACCCAAAAAGACTTGATGAGCCAGCAGCCTGCCCAGTTGCACAGGTGCAGGCTGTTCATAAGGTAATTGGCGTTCGCCACGGGTGGTGGGTATATTCACTAATTAGGCCCTAATTAACAAGCAGCGGTTAATTACTAGGTACAGTTACTTGCTTGTATGCATGTTTGTTGATTGAAAAATAGAAACCAGTGGTCCCATATGCTTACCTTAATTCGAATGAATACTGTAAGAAGGTTACAGAGGGAAAATCGACGGCCCACTTTCGTGTCCAGGGCACAGCTGGTCGAAGCGCTACCGGCCCGGTCAATTTAGACCATCACACGGTGGCGTCAAGGGTAAATATTGCAGCCTCCACCCTTCAGTAGTAAGGGAATAGGACGGAAAAACATCCCAACTTACCGAGAATTGCTCCATACAACTTAGAAAGTAACCCAAAAAGACTTGATGAGCCAGCAGCCTGCCCAGTTGCACAGGTGCAGGCTGTTCATAAGGTAATTGGCGTTCGCCACGGGTGGTGGGTATATTCACTAATTAGGCCCTAATTAACAAGCAGCGGTTAATTACTAGGTACAGTTACTTGCTTGTATGCATGTTTGTTGATTGAAAAATAGAAACCAGTGGTCCCATATGCTTACCTTAATTCGAATGAATACTGTAAGAAGGTTACAGAGGGAAAATCGACGGCCCACTTTCGTGTCCAGGGCACAGCTGGTCGAAGCGCTACCGGCCCGGTCAATTTAGACCATCACACGGTGGCGTCAAGGGTAAATATTGCAGCCTCCACCCTTCAGTAGTAAGGGAATAGGACGGAAAAACATCCCAACTTACCGAGAATTGCTCCATACAACTTAGAAAGTAACCCAAAAAGACTTGATGAGCCAGCAGCCTGCCCAGTTGCACAGGTGCAGGCTGTTCATAAGGTAATTGGCGTTCGCCACGGGTGGTGGGTATATTCACTAATTAGGCCCTAATTAACAAGCAGCGGTTAATTACTAGGTACAGTTACTTGCTTGTATGCATGTTTGTTGATTGAAAAATAGAAACCAGTGGTCCCATATGCTTACCTTAATTCGAATGAATACTGTAAGAAGGTTACAGAGGGAAAATCGACGGCCCACTTTCGTGTCCAGGGCACAGCTGGTCGAAGCGCTACCGGCCCGGTCAATTTAGACCATCACACGGTGGCGTCAAGGGTAAATATTGCAGCCTCCACCCTTCAGTAGTAAGGGAATAGGACGGAAAAACATCCCAACTTACCGAGAATTGCTCCATACAACTTAGAAAGTAACCCAAAAAGACTTGATGAGCCAGCAGCCTGCCCAGTTGCACAGGTGCAGGCTGTTCATAAGGTAATTGGCGTTCGCCACGGGTGGTGGGTATATTCACTAATTAGGCCCTAATTAACAAGCAGCGGTTAATTACTAGGTACAGTTACTTGCTTGTATGCATGTTTGTTGATTGAAAAATAGAAACCAGTGGTCCCATATGCTTACCTTAATTCGAATGAATACTGTAAGAAGGTTACAGAGGGAAAATCGACGGCCCACTTTCGTGTCCAGGGCACAGCTGGTCGAAGCGCTACCGGCCCGGTCAATTTAGACCATCACACGGTGGCGTCAAGGGTAAATATTGCAGCCTCCACCCTTCAGTAGTAAGGGAATAGGACGGAAAAACATCCCAACTTACCGAGAATTGCTCCATACAACTTAGAAAGTAACCCAAAAAGACTTGATGAGCCAGCAGCCTGCCCAGTTGCACAGGTGCAGGCTGTTCATAAGGTAATTGGCGTTCGCCACGGGTGGTGGGTATATTCACTAATTAGGCCCTAATTAACAAGCAGCGGTTAATTACTAGGTACAGTTACTTGCTTGTATGCATGTTTGTTGATTGAAAAATAGAAACCAGTGGTCCCATATGCTTACCTTAATTCGAATGAATACTGTAAGAAGGTTACAGAGGGAAAATCGACGGCCCACTTTCGTGTCCAGGGCACAGCTGGTCGAAGCGCTACCGGCCCGGTCAATTTAGACCATCACACGGTGGCGTCAAGGGTAAATATTGCAGCCTCCACCCTTCAGTAGTAAGGGAATAGGACGGAAAAACATCCCAACTTACCGAGAATTGCTCCATACAACTTAGAAAGTAACCCAAAAAGACTTGATGAGCCAGCAGCCTGCCCAGTTGCACAGGTGCAGGCTGTTCATAAGGTAATTGGCGTTCGCCACGGGTGGTGGGTATATTCACTAATTAGGCCCTAATTAACAAGCAGCGGTTAATTACTAGGTACAGTTACTTGCTTGTATGCATGTTTGTTGATTGAAAAATAGAAACCAGTGGTCCCATATGCTTACCTTAATTCGAATGAATACTGTAAGAAGGTTACAGAGGGAAAATCGACGGCCCACTTTCGTGTCCAGGGCACAGCTGGTCGAAGCGCTACCGGCCCGGTCAATTTAGACCATCACACGGTGGCGTCAAGGGTAAATATTGCAGCCTCCACCCTTCAGTAGTAAGGGAATAGGACGGAAAAACATCCCAACTTACCGAGAATTGCTCCATACAACTTAGAAAGTAACCCAAAAAGACTTGATGAGCCAGCAGCCTGCCCAGTTGCACAGGTGCAGGCTGTTCATAAGGTAATTGGCGTTCGCCACGGGTGGTGGGTATATTCACTAATTAGGCCCTAATTAACAAGCAGCGGTTAATTACTAGGTACAGTTACTTGCTTGTATGCATGTTTGTTGATTGAAAAATAGAAACCAGTGGTCCCATATGCTTACCTTAATTCGAATGAATACTGTAAGAAGGTTACAGAGGGAAAATCGACGGCCCACTTTCGTGTCCAGGGCACAGCTGGTCGAAGCGCTACCGGCCCGGTCAATTTAGACCATCACACGGTGGCGTCAAGGGTAAATATTGCAGCCTCCACCCTTCAGTAGTAAGGGAATAGGACGGAAAAACATCCCAACTTACCGAGAATTGCTCCATACAACTTAGAAAGTAACCCAAAAAGACTTGATGAGCCAGCAGCCTGCCCAGTTGCACAGGTGCAGGCTGTTCATAAGGTAATTGGCGTTCGCCACGGGTGGTGGGTATATTCACTAATTAGGCCCTAATTAACAAGCAGCGGTTAATTACTAGGTACAGTTACTTGCTTGTATGCATGTTTGTTGATTGAAAAATAGAAACCAGTGGTCCCATATGCTTACCTTAATTCGAATGAATACTGTAAGAAGGTTACAGAGGGAAAATCGACGGCCCACTTTCGTGTCCAGGGCACAGCTGGTCGAAGCGCTACCGGCCCGGTCAATTTAGACCATCACACGGTGGCGTCAAGGGTAAATATTGCAGCCTCCACCCTTCAGTAGTAAGGGAATAGGACGGAAAAACATCCCAACTTACCGAGAATTGCTCCATACAACTTAGAAAGTAACCCAAAAAGACTTGATGAGCCAGCAGCCTGCCCAGTTGCACAGGTGCAGGCTGTTCATAAGGTAATTGGCGTTCGCCACGGGTGGTGGGTATATTCACTAATTAGGCCCTAATTAACAAGCAGCGGTTAATTACTAGGTACAGTTACTTGCTTGTATGCATGTTTGTTGATTGAAAAATAGAAACCAGTGGTCCCATATGCTTACCTTAATTCGAATGAATACTGTAAGAAGGTTACAGAGGGAAAATCGACGGCCCACTTTCGTGTCCAGGGCACAGCTGGTCGAAGCGCTACCGGCCCGGTCAATTTAGACCATCACACGGTGGCGTCAAGGGTAAATATTGCAGCCTCCACCCTTCAGTAGTAAGGGAATAGGACGGAAAAACATCCCAACTTACCGAGAATTGCTCCATACAACTTAGAAAGTAACCCAAAAAGACTTGATGAGCCAGCAGCCTGCCCAGTTGCACAGGTGCAGGCTGTTCATAAGGTAATTGGCGTTCGCCACGGGTGGTGGGTATATTCACTAATTAGGCCCTAATTAACAAGCAGCGGTTAATTACTAGGTACAGTTACTTGCTTGTATGCATGTTTGTTGATTGAAAAATAGAAACCAGTGGTCCCATATGCTTACCTTAATTCGAATGAATACTGTAAGAAGGTTACAGAGGGAAAATCGACGGCCCACTTTCGTGTCCAGGGCACAGCTGGTCGAAGCGCTACCGGCCCGGTCAATTTAGACCATCACACGGTGGCGTCAAGGGTAAATATTGCAGCCTCCACCCTTCAGTAGTAAGGGAATAGGACGGAAAAACATCCCAACTTACCGAGAATTGCTCCATACAACTTAGAAAGTAACCCAAAAAGACTTGATGAGCCAGCAGCCTGCCCAGTTGCACAGGTGCAGGCTGTTCATAAGGTAATTGGCGTTCGCCACGGGTGGTGGGTATATTCACTAATTAGGCCCTAATTAACAAGCAGCGGTTAATTACTAGGTACAGTTACTTGCTTGTATGCATGTTTGTTGATTGAAAAATAGAAACCAGTGGTCCCATATGCTTACCTTAATTCGAATGAATACTGTAAGAAGGTTACAGAGGGAAAATCGACGGCCCACTTTCGTGTCCAGGGCACAGCTGGTCGAAGCGCTACCGGCCCGGTCAATTTAGACCATCACACGGTGGCGTCAAGGGTAAATATTGCAGCCTCCACCCTTCAGTAGTAAGGGAATAGGACGGAAAAACATCCCAACTTACCGAGAATTGCTCCATACAACTTAGAAAGTAACCCAAAAAGACTTGATGAGCCAGCAGCCTGCCCAGTTGCACAGGTGCAGGCTGTTCATAAGGTAATTGGCGTTCGCCACGGGTGGTGGGTATATTCACTAATTAGGCCCTAATTAACAAGCAGCGGTTAATTACTAGGTACAGTTACTTGCTTGTATGCATGTTTGTTGATTGAAAAATAGAAACCAGTGGTCCCATATGCTTACCTTAATTCGAATGAATACTGTAAGAAGGTTACAGAGGGAAAATCGACGGCCCACTTTCGTGTCCAGGGCACAGCTGGTCGAAGCGCTACCGGCCCGGTCAATTTAGACCATCACACGGTGGCGTCAAGGGTAAATATTGCAGCCTCCACCCTTCAGTAGTAAGGGAATAGGACGGAAAAACATCCCAACTTACCGAGAATTGCTCCATACAACTTAGAAAGTAACCCAAAAAGACTTGATGAGCCAGCAGCCTGCCCAGTTGCACAGGTGCAGGCTGTTCATAAGGTAATTGGCGTTCGCCACGGGTGGTGGGTATATTCACTAATTAGGCCCTAATTAACAAGCAGCGGTTAATTACTAGGTACAGTTACTTGCTTGTATGCATGTTTGTTGATTGAAAAATAGAAACCAGTGGTCCCATATGCTTACCTTAATTCGAATGAATACTGTAAGAAGGTTACAGAGGGAAAATCGACGGCCCACTTTCGTGTCCAGGGCACAGCTGGTCGAAGCGCTACCGGCCCGGTCAATTTAGACCATCACACGGTGGCGTCAAGGGTAAATATTGCAGCCTCCACCCTTCAGTAGTAAGGGAATAGGACGGAAAAACATCCCAACTTACCGAGAATTGCTCCATACAACTTAGAAAGTAACCCAAAAAGACTTGATGAGCCAGCAGCCTGCCCAGTTGCACAGGTGCAGGCTGTTCATAAGGTAATTGGCGTTCGCCACGGGTGGTGGGTATATTCACTAATTAGGCCCTAATTAACAAGCAGCGGTTAATTACTAGGTACAGTTACTTGCTTGTATGCATGTTTGTTGATTGAAAAATAGAAACCAGTGGTCCCATATGCTTACCTTAATTCGAATGAATACTGTAAGAAGGTTACAGAGGGAAAATCGACGGCCCACTTTCGTGTCCAGGGCACAGCTGGTCGAAGCGCTACCGGCCCGGTCAATTTAGACCATCACACGGTGGCGTCAAGGGTAAATATTGCAGCCTCCACCCTTCAGTAGTAAGGGAATAGGACGGAAAAACATCCCAACTTACCGAGAATTGCTCCATACAACTTAGAAAGTAACCCAAAAAGACTTGATGAGCCAGCAGCCTGCCCAGTTGCACAGGTGCAGGCTGTTCATAAGGTAATTGGCGTTCGCCACGGGTGGTGGGTATATTCACTAATTAGGCCCTAATTAACAAGCAGCGGTTAATTACTAGGTACAGTTACTTGCTTGTATGCATGTTTGTTGATTGAAAAATAGAAACCAGTGGTCCCATATGCTTACCTTAATTCGAATGAATACTGTAAGAAGGTTACAGAGGGAAAATCGACGGCCCACTTTCGTGTCCAGGGCACAGCTGGTCGAAGCGCTACCGGCCCGGTCAATTTAGACCATCACACGGTGGCGTCAAGGGTAAATATTGCAGCCTCCACCCTTCAGTAGTAAGGGAATAGGACGGAAAAACATCCCAACTTACCGAGAATTGCTCCATACAACTTAGAAAGTAACCCAAAAAGACTTGATGAGCCAGCAGCCTGCCCAGTTGCACAGGTGCAGGCTGTTCATAAGGTAATTGGCGTTCGCCACGGGTGGTGGGTATATTCACTAATTAGGCCCTAATTAACAAGCAGCGGTTAATTACTAGGTACAGTTACTTGCTTGTATGCATGTTTGTTGATTGAAAAATAGAAACCAGTGGTCCCATATGCTTACCTTAATTCGAATGAATACTGTAAGAAGGTTACAGAGGGAAAATCGACGGCCCACTTTCGTGTCCAGGGCACAGCTGGTCGAAGCGCTACCGGCCCGGTCAATTTAGACCATCACACGGTGGCGTCAAGGGTAAATATTGCAGCCTCCACCCTTCAGTAGTAAGGGAATAGGACGGAAAAACATCCCAACTTACCGAGAATTGCTCCATACAACTTAGAAAGTAACCCAAAAAGACTTGATGAGCCAGCAGCCTGCCCAGTTGCACAGGTGCAGGCTGTTCATAAGGTAATTGGCGTTCGCCACGGGTGGTGGGTATATTCACTAATTAGGCCCTAATTAACAAGCAGCGGTTAATTACTAGGTACAGTTACTTGCTTGTATGCATGTTTGTTGATTGAAAAATAGAAACCAGTGGTCCCATATGCTTACCTTAATTCGAATGAATACTGTAAGAAGGTTACAGAGGGAAAATCGACGGCCCACTTTCGTGTCCAGGGCACAGCTGGTCGAAGCGCTACCGGCCCGGTCAATTTAGACCATCACACGGTGGCGTCAAGGGTAAATATTGCAGCCTCCACCCTTCAGTAGTAAGGGAATAGGACGGAAAAACATCCCAACTTACCGAGAATTGCTCCATACAACTTAGAAAGTAACCCAAAAAGACTTGATGAGCCAGCAGCCTGCCCAGTTGCACAGGTGCAGGCTGTTCATAAGGTAATTGGCGTTCGCCACGGG
>NW_028147163.1:0-14819 GCF_963924565.1 Ascidiella aspersa | reverse complement strand
AAACTAATGTTATTTCGCTTAGTTAGGTCTTTTACAAAATCTTGTTTTCTCTCATAAAATCTTGATATACACACTGATTAGTTAATAAAATTCAACCAATATTACCTCTTACGGTTTCGGTCACATCTCCAAGGGGGGGAGCTAGTATGCCCGGTTGCGTAGAGTTGGGGTCATGGTGAAAAGGCATTGCATCTATTGGGTAGTAAATGTATGAGATAATTATTCATCATTTTTGTTCATGTAGCCTAACTAATGTATACATCAGTGGTTGCTAATTTGGGTGCCGTTCCAATGCCCAAATCTTTGAATTATTTTATTTGTGTACAACATTTTGTGTGTAAATTACATGTAATTAAAACTATTTTCTACATTTCTATACATGTTATTGTGCACAGATCGGATTATGTGGTATTTAGAATTTCTTGATTTGTAATAAACAGTTGACAACTTATAAAAATGGCGATAGGGCTGCGATTTATTAATCTATTTTGATGTGGGCCATATAGCTTGCCAACCACTGGTGAATATAGTCGCCCTCTGTTGTCAAACTTTTTTGTTACATTGTTTTATTGCGCCATATATTTTAATTTGCCGAATTCTTTAAGGAATAAAGCAATAAAAAATACAAAAATTACCATCATCAGTGATGGCATTAGAAATTGCCGAAACGTTTGAAAATAAAGCATGTCGCTTTTAACGTCTATTTGGGCCGTTATTTTCACCATTAAACATATTAAACAGTTTTCGTAATTATATATAACATCCGCTAGCTACCAGGAATACGTTTAGTCGTTTAGGTTTTGTCTGTATTTGTTCGGGATACTGGTGGCGGTTTAAAGCAAAAATACAACGCTTTGACGTACTCTGTTTTACTGCAATCAAAGTGCCCCTTTGTCATTTATTAGCGCGAGACAGACTCCACAACTTTTTCCTTTTAACCTATTATGGCTATAGAAATTATAGTTCAAAAAGCTGAACACAATGTTAAAGTTGTACTACACTTATAATGGAACTTGTCCATAATTCGACTTTTGGCATAACTTATTATGCCAGGCCTTGCGTTTTAAATGTTAATCCTAGTAATGGAGATTGTAATGTTTCTTTGTGTTTTTGGTAAAAGTGTAAATATTTTGCTCTGTACATTTATAAAACATTAAGTGCATGTTCCACTTGTAAAATTGCGGCAAACTCGTTAAGTTCTATTGAAACAAGAACAAAGGCTTAACCCGTTAGATAAGTTCTGTTTTGTCAGGACTTCTTTATTACAGGGCCTGATATCGACTAGGTTTCGTTGTTAAACCTGTTGGTGCTTTAACGAAATTTCCAAGACCACAAAACATTTGTGCCATTATATTGAAAGACTGAATTCGTTTTATAATTGCCCAATATATTCTACCATTGCAAGCGAAAAGTTTTGCAGTTTTTGTGTAATTAATTTTTTCAGTTAAAATTCAAAATTTTAATTCTTCCTAATCCTTACGAATAATTATATTTTCAAGGTAGTATATCAATAAATAAACGTTGTTGTGTAATCGCAAGCTCGTAAAAGTTTCCGGTTTTGATTAAGCCTAGCCTACTTGTTTTCGTTTAGCATGATTTACTATTCATTACGTATTTTCGTTCCCCTGTCTGCATTGGAGGTCACTAGAACCGAATCACTACAGCTTGTACGCGACAATAAACAGAAATCAGATTACGTTACGCGGTGTCTGTTTAGGGCGGTCAGGCAACAGTTTCAAGATAATACAGCCAACGAAAGATCATTTCACAACAGAGCAGTAGAAATTACTCCCCCAGACTGCAGCTGCGATATAGACGTCATACGCTTGTGCGCCCAACTGTTACATAATGGATAAACGACGCTGATAAATTGTATTTTTATTTTTAAATTTATTTTACTAAAATCCCAAACTGCAATTGACATATTATGCTGATATTACATTAAAAAAAAAAGATTTTACATTTAAAAATCACTTTTCACTTATTGCCTTAATTAAACATTCTAACCACGATAGGCAAGTTTGTTACAAAGGGTCGCTTGAGATATAATGTTGGATTTTAAAAATCTTATAGAATTGCGCAACGAGCTAAATCATACTAGGGCTACAAGCATACAATGTTAGCTTTTAGTGTACAATCCATAACATACCGTAGCCACTACATACCGTAGTACGTGTTTTTTAGAGTGACGTGATACATTTCAAAGAATCGATTAAATTTTGGTTTAGCTACAAATGTAAGCCGTAAATATTCAATTTCATTTTTACACCACGGTCGAAATAAAAATGTATCTAATGGTTTAAAATGTTGGGACCCAGACTCGAGCAATAGTTTGGTGTGGGTCATCAAAAGCATTTCGTTTAATATTGCGGGCCAATGTTGCAAGGGAGAATCAAGGATTAAAAAAAGCGAAAATTTTGTGTTTAGATAAAAGAAAATTGGCAAAAAAAAAAGTTTGGTAGGCACTCGTTGCAGGAAATAAACAGCGAGCAAATGCAGCAATTTGTGGCTGGGCGATTTGATCAGGGGCTGATAAATAAAGCATTTTTATATTTTTATTTCATCACTGGTCCATAAAATAATATCGCGGGCCGCGTATCCAGAAAATCCAAAAAAGGGGGAGGTGGGTCCCGAATTTTCAAACTCCGATTTTTCGTCTGACGTTATAATGAATAGTGACGTCATAAAATAGTGACTGGCATGACGTCATAAAATATTGATTGTAATGACGTCATAAAAAAACTAAATCAGAAACAGCCAATTAACTTCCACGTTTACGACGCAAAGCGAACACGTGCGTCGAAACCGCTTAGTGTGCGATCGTTAACTTCAGGCGAAAAACTTAACCAAGACCGTGAAATATTTGTGATTGGTTTTGGTAGAATCATGTTTAGACTATCAGAAGCGCAGTTTTCGAAGTTTTATGTATTGGACTTGCACTAAATTACAAGCACACATTTCGCCACCTGCAATACTAAACGAAGATCGTTTTTGCCGGGTTTTATTCGATTAGCGCAACATTTGCGAGAAGTAGATGACATAGAGGTGATTCACCTTGGATAGCAGATTGTGGCACTACCACTGTAACATTTATATAGTTTATATGATGCTTGAGAATGAAAAGACTATCAGTTCCAAGTCATTTCTATCACAATAGTGACTATATGGATTTAAACAATATAAACTTTGGTGCTTTATAAGTGCATTTATCAGTTAACAACAACAATTATTCAGGATTCTGGTTAGGAGCAACATCCTAAAAGTGTGCTGGAAAAAGACCACTTAATTTAAGGTAGAAAAACTTTAATCTTTAAATCGCACTTTTGGAAACAAATTTCCTAATATTTATTTTATCTGAAATACCTTGTTGAGAAGTTGATGGTCCAATACTTAGAGGTGTTTCCCCTTGTTGAGAAGTTGATTGTTGTTGCAAATCTTCTATTTTCTGTCGTTTTATTTGTGCTCTCTGTTCGTTTCCTGCAACCGCCTGACGTTTAATTTTTGCTTTCTGTTGGTGCATTCCTGCAACAGTCTGATGTTCGATTTGTGCATCTTGGTGTTCGATTTGTTGATCACCAGCAATATAATGCTACATAAATGATGGAAAAAGTATAGTGAAAGTAAGCTGAAACTCAGTATATTATTGGTCATAACCACAAAGTTCATATTTATATATGTTGTTGCTTTTTATTAATTAGTTTGTTTTAGTAATCCCAAATAAAAGTAGGGCGCTGGTCTAGAATCCTACCACAACGCACAATATTTGGCTTAGGGTGCGGGTTAGCGTTTGGGTTAGGTTGGGTCAAGTATTATTGTTAAATAATAAATATAATAATACCTGGCCCGCCCATAATTGTGGTAGGATTCTAGACCAGCGCCGAAAGTAGATTTACTAATCCCTAATAAAATTAGAAACTAAATATTAAAACTCACTCTTCCAGAAATGTTAGCCAGAAATGTTTAGCCATTAACTATTTACAATATAAAAATGCCTACTACTTAATCTATTTACATATCTCGATATTTCAAAATAACACCCTGTTGTGAAAAACATTATATATATAGTACTGTTGGTTCAAATAACTGGAGCTATCAGTTTCATTGTTTGTTTTACGGTTAAAATTTATAAAATAAGTTTTACACCAGGGGTCGGCAAACTTTTTTTTAGGTGCGGGCCAAAACCAAACTTAAAAAGGTCTCACATAATTGTGTTATTAAAATGTTAGAACAACTTTTTGCAGGGGGGGGCTCGGATATTTGTTTGCACTTAAAAACCAAAATCCAGTAAATAACTTGAACTGTTGTAAATCCTCTGCCTTCCATTTTACAATTTATTGTGTTACATCACAATGGAAATTCTCTGTCACACTCGATTCGATTTACAACATGTTACAATGTGATTTTATCACTTACCAAGATTGTGATTAAGCATGTTACCAAGCGTTAGTTATTTCCTAGCGTTAATTAAATTAATAATTGTATATTTAGGAGTTTTTGTGGACCCCGTGAAAACGTTTTGCGGACCCCAGGTTGAGAACTGCTTTAGAGTAATTGCATACTAACAATAATGTTTTTAAACTACTGATTGCATACTAAAACTTGCAGATTGAGAATTTTGTAATTTAAACTCAAAAATATTTTTTTTGTGAAATTATTTAAAAACAAATGAAAAAAGATAAATATTAACATAGATAGAACAGATATATACACTTAGAAAGATAAATGATTTGGTAGCACAATAACCTTTCTTACAGAAAATTTAACACTACATGATTTTCAGTAGTTTTAAACGAAGTTAAATTGTTGAAAACATCCTGCAAGTTTGTTTTTTCGACTTAATTCTGTGACTTGCTTGTTTTACATCTGATTTTTTCGCAAACTAAAACATGCGAGGAACAAGCAATACATTTTTGTAATCATCATTGGCGGCGCTGGTCTACAAAGAGTCTGACACATATCAAATATTAGGCCTTCTTGTCACCCTCTATATTTCCGAATTGTTGAGCGGTGGAAACCCGGTTAATACAATAGTGTTACTCGCAACACGTAATTATAAGCAAACTATTCGAACATGATAACTATTCGTTCGTAACTTATATCTGTTTGATAAACCCTTCAACAGCATTACAATAATTCATCAGTGCTCCGCGGGCCACGAACAATGATGTCGGGCCTGGGTTTGGACCACCCTGGCCTAAATAGTGGCGTGATGTTTACTGAGTTAAAGCCACTGATAGTTAACACTTTAAGGTTTTTGTCCGAATCCAAAATATTCCGAAATAGCGGGCAGCACAGTATTGTGTTCGTGACAATTCGTTTTTTTTTTCAGCAGGGTTTGCGGTGCTTGAAACTTGGTGTAAAAAAGCAGCAGTGACGTAATAAACGCGCCATAGTGACGTAACTCGCGTAAGTTCAGGCGGAACTACTCGGCAAAACTAAGCAAGCGACTTTCAAGTTTAACGTTGTCCGGTAGTACAAGGTTTACCCAGCTGAAATGTTCCTTACATTGCTTATAGTAAATTGACCTATTTATCGAACTAAACTTTATTAAAAAATATTATATTACAAAAATTGGTGCTTGTCTACAATCCTACCTTATTTATTTTACCACTAACGAAATGAGGTGTCAAAGGTAAAATTGTAAGGAAGGCGTAAAAATGTAAGAATAAATATAATAATACCGAAGCCACCCAAACCCAAACACTAGTTCTTGCCGTAACCCAAATATTGTTAGCAATATAATCCCCGGACAAAATGTGGTAGGATTCTGGACCAGGGCCCAAAATTTTACTTATGCAATTTGGTTTATTGTCGTCAAGAAACGTAAATTAGGTGTCAGTCATTCGTCATTCGTAAAATAGCAGATAACAGCAGGGCTACGGAGTCGGACTCAGGTAAGACTAAATAAAACTACCCGAGTCCAACGTGTGCGCATGCGCAGTACTAAATTTCGAAACTAATAAGGCCGCAAACTGTAAATTGGTGGAATAGCATGTGCTGGTGGCATATTGTTTAATTTTTGACCGAAGTCGGTCTTGGGTTGTTTTAACCAATTCACAGCACTGGTTGCTAGAACAAAACCAAACATAGATAAGCGTTCGCACGCGAGTTGTTGATATTTTGAAATTATTCATAAACTGGCATACTGCATACGAAAAGTTGCCGACCTCTGCATTAGGACTTTTCACAGCATTTAATTTAGTGTTGCTTAACTCCTTTTGATTTCGTGCAAAAATCTCTGCCATTGTGTTGCTAACATGTTCTATTGGTCGTTCGAAAGTTTTTAAAACGCTATAATCGAAATGTTTTAATAGCGTAGCAATAAGAATTGACCTAAGTGATTATCAGCATCTAACAATTTTATGGCACGTTACTAATCCATATTACTAAGAGTTGTAAGAGCGCATTCACTTCGTTGAATAATCCGCGGACCAACTGCATTTTAAGTTGTGTTAAACTGTTATTTTACTAATTCACTATTCTTGAACTATTTGTATATTCGCCTTCAACCTAGCAACGCTCTCTAGCGTTACATACCGCTTTAGCAAAGTTTTATGCCACGCCTGTCGAGAAAGCATTTAGTTAAACCCTTTCATTCACAATCATCGCCTTTTCTGTTTTACAATGTAAGTTACATGTTCTCCGATCACAGCGAAACAAAAACACATCAAATATGTTATGAAATTTATATTTACCGAACGTGGGGCGCCAGGAAGTGCAACGTTTTGGAATAAGTAACACTGTTATGCCATTTAAAAATATATTTTGAAATTTATTAGCCCTCGGACGTAAAATCCTTAAAATTGCTGCTTACCGCACGGGTCGTATACTAAGATAATTGGATTAAACATCAGGAAATCTTCACGGATATCTTACAACAAACCTTCCCAACAATATTGTGACAATGATTGAGGCCAAAGCCTAATGGCTTCTTCCAATGTGGTTAACCACGCAACATTTAGGAAGAGTTTGCGATATATTGCGTTTATTGCAGCAGTTAACAGTAAGCATTTGTTTTCAATCACGATTTTTCTCACGTTTAACGCAGTTTAGCACCGGGATTACGTATTTGCTTAAATATGACGATATCAAGCAAGTGTAAACGATTGCTGCTACAACCTAAAGTTGTACGTCTGGAGTTATTCTCAATTGACAAATGTTACGTTATAGTCAAAGTGTTGTATGCTATAAACCAGGGGTCGGCAACCTTTTTCTAGTCGCGGGCCAAAACCAAACCCAGCAAGGTCTATGCGGGCGCACAAAATGAGAAAATGTGTTATTCAAATGTTAGAACAACACTGTGAATCAGATGGGCCTTGGATCTTTTTTGGCACATAAAGAGTGTTTAATTACATTCAAGGAGGAGAAAAGTGTTGGCGGAAAGCGCGAAAAAATAGCGCTTGTTTGGTTTTAATTCGAGTCTCGTCATCCATACTACTAATGAAAAGTGTAATAAAACTACTTTGAAGAAACGCGATAACTTTAATAATTTATCTAGTTGAGTGTTTATTAACCTTAAAGTAGAAGGCAAACGAAGCGAGCGCGATTTTTTTGGTATACTGGCACTTCTTTTAAATTTTAAGTTTTCATTACTTTGCCGAAACAAAAATGTTAAAATTGTTTCAATCGTTGGTCTAAAAGCGGATTCAAAAAGGGCTAGATCACAGTTGTTAACACACATATGTGTGTACATATGTTTCAATATGATAAAATAAGTTTCTGTGTTTAAACCTCTTAATGAATTGCTTAAATCCATGACCTTGATTGTAATGAATGACAATTTTCAAACAATTCTTTATATCAAGCCAGGTTGCTTCGTTCTGAACCCGAAGCTTTATTTTTAGCTTTTCCGGCCTTTAGTTCTGCTTTTTAGTTCAGTCGGGCCTGACAGATCCAAGCAAACTTGTGTACATACCAAGTGTACATTCGATGCAAAAGGAAACATCATGACCTCACACGTCTAGACACTGACGTCAATAGTGTGTAGGTTGCCCCGGCAACATATTTCCATGTTCTGAGTCCTACCTCGCGCAGAGAGTCCACATCAGCTTCATCGATGCCGCATCCATTCAACTCCAGCTCTTGTACATTGTGGGCACAAGTTCGGAGGAAAGCGAGTCCTTGCGATCCCAAAAAGTTGTCCCTCAAGTCCAACTTCCTCATCTACATAAACACAACATAATGTAAGATACAAGCAAGTGTCTGGCTGCATGCAGGATAACAGGTTGTAGCGAGCTGAACAATGCATATTCGCAACTTATATCAAGAAAAAGATCGCTATTCGTAATAGGTCAGTTAACAACCCTGGGATAATATATGATAACTATTGGGGCAATGGTGAACCAAATAATTTATGGAACGTTTTGGTGAACTAAAGCAGCTGAAAAATGATTAAATACCTTGTGATTGAATATTTTGTTATTTTTATTAAATTCACAATTTGCGTAAAGTTTACCTGCGTCTAAAACAAATCAGGCCCTTAGGTTATAACTTCCAGCTACGCGTTTTTTACACTCGCTTAATTAATTCTACATAATTTTTGCAAAATCTCACTAATAACATGCAAAAAGAACCCGGCATTTGTATTTTGACGTAAACCCTCTCGCTTAACAAGTATTTTTTATTTACTTGGCGACAGACGAAAGCTCTAAAAATTGAGCTGGCATTAAAATAAAATTTGCAAATCTAACAATGTTAGTATTGTGGTGTTATTTTAAATCGTTATTGCATAAATTTTGGGCAAATAAATTGAATCGCGGACTAACTACAATGAACTGAATGCACGAAAATTCAAGTGTTGTTTGGTAAAACACAAACAAAAAGGATGTCCAGTTAATAATGGTCCAATGAGAAGAAGTGCTATCAGAATAAATATACACAGGCCAGGGCCATTTTAGAGTCCAATAATCAGGGGTGGATCCATGGAAGAAGGCACGTGGCCATGGCTCCTCCCAAACTGTATTTTTGTTTGGGCAACTACACAAAGGCATTTTTTCATGGTATTGCTTTTCCATTTTAAAAAATAGTCACGTTTTGACGTTACGCTATATGTCCATTACTTGTGACGTCACGATTTGACGTAACATTGTGACATTATATCTGCAATTTTTTTTTTGCGCCACCCAAACAAAAATCTCGCATTCGCCCCTGCCAGTAATTACTTAATCATAGTGGCATAAAAGATCGGTTTACGGAAAAATCTTTTGTATACCAGACAGTGGTTCGGTTACTAAATCTAACAAGCAATGCTGTTGCCTGGTTTATCCACCTCAATGTCATTCCATTATTTAATACACTTACAGGCCGATCCAATCGTAAATTCCAGTCTCATCGCGCAAAGTACGAACAAAATTGCGTTAATTTGATTTAAACTGAAAAACGTTCGATATAAAAGGTGGCGTTTCACGCACATAAACAGAGTAAAAAATGTATTTCCAAAGTAAAAGTGGCAAAAAATAGTTTGTGGGACCTTGGCCTGGTGGCGCCTTCGGCCCTTCCCGTATTTGTGCCCATGTTTTTACAAACTCACTGTGTTGTTTGTAAAAACAAGCTTTGAGTTACTTTCACTATTATTGGCATAACTAAACTATAGGTTTTATTGTTTTCACTGAACATTACAATATTATGCATGATCACGCAATACACAAATAAGTACACACCGATTCAAAATATAGGCAATTAATCGAAAAATTTTATTACATCGTGGGCTTCACGCGGGCCGCAATAAAAAGGTTGTTCGTTGTACAGATCTGGTTTAAGCTTAGCTTGTTGTACAGTATAACACCAAAAAGTAAAATTAAGGGTTCGTGTTTTAGTGAACATTGTTAATAACTTTCAGAAACATTAGTTTACCCAAAAGTTTAAGAGATGTTCGACATTAATATATGTCTTTTTGGCTCGTAAATTTATTTTTCTACTTAGATCTTAAGAAATATGATGTTCCTTTAAAAATCGTAGAAAGGTCCAACAAAATTGAGTAGGAAAAACACAACGTGACCAGGTCCGTTATATGACCAGTGAATTCATTAAGGTTAGTAAAGGATGGGTAAAATTGTTACCCTGTTCATCAAAATATTCTGTATACCTAGATACTAGCAAGACATTTGTTCACAATGCTGTTGCCTGATTTATCTACCTCCATTTTATTTCAATATTCAACACACCCTTCATTTCAACAACACATACTTACAGGCCGATCCGATCGTGATATGGCGTCGGTTAGAGTTTGCAGATCGGAACCAACGATTTCGCAATCATCCAATACCAGCTGGTTGATGTTGTGCACACTTGTTGCCAGGCAGCTCAAACCACGTGAATCCAGCTTGTTGTTACTTAGGTCCAGTTTCTCCAACTGTGAAAATAAATGACGGTTAATTAATAGACTTACCTACTCTATAAATCCATAAAACATCTACGAATACGGTGACTTGAACCGCATTAATTTAATTATATTTGGGTGTGCAAGGATTGATCATCGCCTATAATACACATTATCAGGAGTATTTTTTTATACTATTAACTGAAGAAGAAAAACGAAATTTCAGACAGCTAAACTCAGCGGCGGGAACATACGGCCCGTGGGCCGGACCCAGTTTTCCGGTCTTAGATGATAATGTGGCCCGCTGCAACCCTCTGCCGCAATCAACCACTACTTGCGTACTACGTCAAATAACAGTGATCGTTAGTTATTTTTAGTTCATTGTTTTGGGTTAAAATTAGAGGACTTCGGCCATAAGATCGAAATAAGAAGTTAAGAACAACATCAACGTCGAAATAAGACCAAAATGGAACTTATACCTAATAGTCGTAATACCGTCTAATTTGGAAAAAGTCATAAACCGCCGGAAATAAGGTCTAAATAACCAGAATCAGTCCTATAAAACATTTTACCTAACCCCAAACCCTACCTGTAAGTACATCACTAACTCCCCTAATCATTTTAACCCTAATCAATTTTCTAAGCCCACCAAAAAAAAAACAGGGACTCAAAATCAGGAACTAAAACAGTCGCCATTATGCGACATAACATGCAGGATATGGCAGTACGATTGAGTTGATTCAAGAATCCGGCCCACCAAGTACTTAACTTTCCCATATCAGGCCCGCGGTCTGGACAAGTTGCCCGCCCCTGGCTTAACTTAACGGAAATTAAGGTTGAAGCAGTAAACTATTTTTAAAATATAAGAACTAAATCAATATTTTGCTTTAACCAACTTATAGTGTTAAATATTCCGCCTAATTCTTGCATAAATAACTATCTATCTTTTTTGTATTTTTCAACAAAAACTCAAAATGCGATGTGAACAGCGTAATTGTACGTAATAAGGAAGATGAGTTTTTACCAGGCCTGCGTTATTTTAAATTGTGGGGCTGCAACAATCAAAAACACTTTCACATACTGAAGTAGAATGATTATTTGTTTGGGATGACGTTGCAAAGCTACGTCATAACATGACGTCATATAGTTAATCTTAAAATACGTGTTGTTTTCGAGCAAACTCGTACGCAAATAAGCAGCTGAATTCCAGTCTAATCGCGCAAAGTACGAACAAAATTGCGTTAATTTGATTTAAACTGAAAAACGTTCGATATAAAAGGTGGCGTTTCACGCACATAAACAGAGTAAAAAATGTATTTCCAAAGTAAAAGTGGCAAAAAATAGTTTGTGGGACCTTGGCCTGGTGGCGCCTTCGGCCCTTCCCGTATTTGTGCCCATGTTTTTACAAACTCACTGTGTTGTTTGTAAAAACAAGCTTTGAGTTACTTTCACTATTATTGGCATAACTAAACTATAGGTTTTATTGTTTTCACTGAACATTACAATATTATGCATGATCACGCAATACACAAATAAGTACACACCGATTCAAAATATAGGCAATTAATCGAAAAATTTTATTACATCGTGGGCTTCACGCGGGCCGCAATAAAAAGGTTGTACGTTGTACAGATCTGGTTTAAGCTTAGCTTGTTGTACAGTATAACACCAAAAAGTAAAATTAAGGGTTCGTGTTTTAGTGAACATTGCTAATAACTTTCAGAAACATTAGTTTACCGAAAAAGTTTAAGAGATGTTCACCATTAATATATGTCTTTTTGGCTCGTAAATTTATTTTTCTACTTAGATCTTAAGAAATATGATGTTCCTTTAAAAATCGTAGAAAGGTCCAACAAAATTGAGTAGGAAAAACACAACGTGACCAGGTCCGTTATATGACCAGTGAATTCATTAAGGTTAGTAAAGGATGGGTAAAATTGTTACCCTGTTCATCAAAATATTCTGTATACCTAGATACTAGCAAGACATTTGTTCACAATGCTGTTGCCTGATTTATCTACCTCCATTTTATTTCAATATTCAACACACCCTTCATTTCAACAACACATACTTACAGGCCGATCCGATCGTGATATGGCGTCGGTTAGAGGTTGCAGGTCGGAACCAACGATTTCGCAATCATCCAATACCAGCTGGTTGATGTTGTGCACACTTGTTGCCAGGCAGCTCAAACCACGTGACTCCAGCTTGTTGTTACTTAGGTCCAGTTTCTCCAACTGTGAAAATAAATGACGGTTAATTAATAGACTTACCTACTCTATAAATCCATAAAACATCTACGAATATGGTGACTTGAACCGCATTAATTTAATTATATTTGGGTGTGCAAGGATTGATCATCGCCTATAATACACATTATCAGGAGTATTTTTTTATACTATTAACTGAAGAAGAAAAACGAAATTTCAGACAGCTAAACTCAGCGGCGGGAACATACGGCCCGTGGGCCGGACCCAGTTTTCCGGTCTTACATGATAATGTGGCCCGCTGCAACCCTCTGCCGCAATCAACCACTACTTGCGTACTACGTCAAATAACAGTGATCGTTAGTTATTTTTAGTTCATTGTTTTGGGTTAAAATTAGAGGACTTCGGCCATAAGATCGAAATAAGAAGTTAAGAACAACATCAACGTCGAAATAAGACCAAAATGGAACTTATACCTAATAGTCGTAATACCGTCTAATTTGGAAAAAGTCATAAACCGCCGGAAATAAGGTCTAAATAACCAGAATCAGTCCTATAAAACATTTTACCTAACCCCAAACCCTACCTGTAAGTACATCACTAACTCCCCTAATCATTTTAACCCTAATCAATTTTCTAAGCCCACCAAAAAAAAAACAGGGACTCAAAATCAGGAACTAAAACAGTCGCCATTATGCGACATAACATGCAGGATATGGCAGTACGATTGAGTTGATTCAAGAATCCGGCCCACCAAGTACTTAACTTTCCCATATCAGGCCCGCGGTCTGGACAAGTTGCCCGCCCCTGGCTTAACTTAACGGAAATTAAGGTTGAAGCAGTAAACTATTTTTAAAATATAAGAACTAAATCAATATTTTGCTTTAACCAACTTATAGTGTTAAATATTCCGCCTAACTCTTGCATAAATAACTATCTATCTTTTTTGCATTTTTCAACAAAAACTCAAAATGCGATGTGAACAGCGTAATTGTACGTAATAAGGAAGATGAGTTTTTACCAGGCCTGCATCATTTTAAATTGTAGGGCTGCAACAATCAAAAACACTTTCACATACTGAAGTAGAATGATTATTTGTTTGGGATGACGTTGCAAAGCTACGTCACAACATGACGTCATATAGTTAATCTTAAAATACGTGTTGTTTTCGAGCAAACTCGTACGCAAATAAGCAGCTGAATTCCAGTCTAATCGCGCAAAGTACGAATAAAATTGCGTTAATTTGATTTAAACTGAAAAACGTTCGATATAAAAGGTGGCGTTTCACGCACATAAACAGAGTAAAAAATGTATTTCCAAAGTAAAAGTGGCAAAAAATAGTTTGTGGGACCTTGGCCTGGTGGCGCCTTCGGCCCTTCCCGTATTTGTGCCCATGTTTTCACAAACTCACTGTGTTGTTTGTAAAAACAAGCTTTGAGTTACTTTCACTATTATTGGCATAACTAAACTATAGGTTTTATTGTTTTCACTGAACATTACAATATTATGCATGATCACGCAATACACAAATAAGTACACACCGATTCAAAATATAGGCAATTAATCGAAAAATTTTATTACATCGTGGGCTTCACGCGGGCCGCAATAAAAAGGTTGTACGTTGTACAGATCTGGTTTAAGCTTAGCGTGTTGTACAGTATAACACCAAAAAGTAAAATTAAGGGTTCGTGTTTTAGTGAACATTGCTAATAACTTTCAGAAACATTAGTTTACCCAAAAGTTTAAGAGATGTTCAACATTAATATATGTCTTTTTGGCTCGTAAATTTATTTTTCTACTTCGATCTTAAGAAATATGATGTTCCTTTAAAAATCGTAGAAAGGTCCAACAAAATTGAGTAGGAAAAACACAACGTGACCAGGTCCGTTATATGACCAGTGAATTCATTAAGGTTAGTAAAGGATGGGTAAAATTGTTACCCTGTTCATCAAAATATTCTGTATACCTAGATACTAGCAAGACATTTGTTCACAATGCTGTTGCCTGATTTATCTACCTCCATTTTATTTCAATATTCAACACATCCTTCATTTCAACAACACATACTTACAGGCCGATCCGATCGTGATATGGCGTCGGTTAGAGGTTGCAGGTCGGAACCAACGATTTCGCAGTTCAACAATAACAGCTGGTTGATGTTGTGCACACTTGTTGCCAGGCAGCTCAAACCACGTGAATCCAGCTTGTTGTTACTTAGGTCCAATTTCTCCAACTGTGAAAATAAATGACGGTTAATTAATAGACTTACCTACTCTATAAATCCATAAAACATC
>NW_028147162.1:0-9541 GCF_963924565.1 Ascidiella aspersa | reverse complement strand
ACAAGCAGCGGTAAATTACTAGGTACAGTTACTTGCTTGTATGCATGTTTGTTGATTGAAAAATAGAAACCAGTGGTCCCGTATGCTTACCTTAATTCGAATGAATACTGTAAGAAGGTTACAGAGGGCAAATCGACGGCCCACTTTCGTGTCCAGGGCACAGCTGGTCGAAGCGCTACCGGCCCGGTCAATTTAGACCATCACACGGTGGCGTCAAGGGTAAATATTGCAGCCTCCACCCTTCAGTAGTAAGGGAATAGGACGGAAAAAGACCCCAACTTACCGAGAATTGCTCCATACAGCTTAGAAAGTAACCCAAAAAGACTTGATGAGCCAGCAGCCTGCCCAGTTGCACAGGTGCAGGCTGTTCATAAGGTAATTGGCGTTCGCCACGGGTGGTGGGTATATTCACTAATTAGGCCCTAATTAACAAGCAGCGGTAAATTACTAGGTACAGTTACTTGCTTGTATGCATGTTTGTTGATTGAAAAATAGAAACCAGTGGTCCCGTATGCTTACCTTAATTCGAATGAATACTGTAAGAAGGTTACAGAGGGCAAATCGACGGCCCACTTTCGTGTCCAGGGCACAGCTGGTCGAAGCGCTACCGGCCCGGTCAATTTAGACCATCACACGGTGGCGTCAAGGGTAAATATTGCAGCCTCCACCCTTCAGTAGTAAGGGAATAGGACGGAAAAAGACCCCAACTTACCGAGAATTGCTCCATACAGCTTAGAAAGTAACCCAAAAAGACTTGATGAGCCAGCAGCCTGCCCAGTTGCACAGGTGCAGGCTGTTCATAAGGTAATTGGCGTTCGCCACGGGTGGTGGGTATATTCACTAATTAGGCCCTAATTAACAAGCAGCGGTAAATTACTAGGTACAGTTACTTGCTTGTATGCATGTTTGTTGATTGAAAAATAGAAACCAGTGGTCCCGTATGCTTACCTTAATTCGAATGAATACTGTAAGAAGGTTACAGAGGGCAAATCGACGGCCCACTTTCGTGTCCAGGGCACAGCTGGTCGAAGCGCTACCGGCCCGGTCAATTTAGACCATCACACGGTGGCGTCAAGGGTAAATATTGCAGCCTCCACCCTTCAGTAGTAAGGGAATAGGACGGAAAAAGACCCCAACTTACCGAGAATTGCTCCATACAGCTTAGAAAGTAACCCAAAAAGACTTGATGAGCCAGCAGCCTGCCCAGTTGCACAGGTGCAGGCTGTTCATAAGGTAATTGGCGTTCGCCACGGGTGGTGGGTATATTCACTAATTAGGCCCTAATTAACAAGCAGCGGTAAATTACTAGGTACAGTTACTTGCTTGTATGCATGTTTGTTGATTGAAAAATAGAAACCAGTGGTCCCGTATGCTTACCTTAATTCGAATGAATACTGTAAGAAGGTTACAGAGGGCAAATCGACGGCCCACTTTCGTGTCCAGGGCACAGCTGGTCGAAGCGCTACCGGCCCGGTCAATTTAGACCATCACACGGTGGCGTCAAGGGTAAATATTGCAGCCTCCACCCTTCAGTAGTAAGGGAATAGGACGGAAAAAGACCCCAACTTACCGAGAATTGCTCCATACAGCTTAGAAAGTAACCCAAAAAGACTTGATGAGCCAGCAGCCTGCCCAGTTGCACAGGTGCAGGCTGTTCATAAGGTAATTGGCGTTCGCCACGGGTGGTGGGTATATTCACTAATTAGGCCCTAATTAACAAGCAGCGGTAAATTACTAGGTACAGTTACTTGCTTGTATGCATGTTTGTTGATTGAAAAATAGAAACCAGTGGTCCCGTATGCTTACCTTAATTCGAATGAATACTGTAAGAAGGTTACAGAGGGCAAATCGACGGCCCACTTTCGTGTCCAGGGCACAGCTGGTCGAAGCGCTACCGGCCCGGTCAATTTAGACCATCACACGGTGGCGTCAAGGGTAAATATTGCAGCCTCCACCCTTCAGTAGTAAGGGAATAGGACGGAAAAAGACCCCAACTTACCGAGAATTGCTCCATACAGCTTAGAAAGTAACCCAAAAAGACTTGATGAGCCAGCAGCCTGCCCAGTTGCACAGGTGCAGGCTGTTCATAAGGTAATTGGCGTTCGCCACGGGTGGTGGGTATATTCACTAATTAGGCCCTAATTAACAAGCAGCGGTAAATTACTAGGTACAGTTACTTGCTTGTATGCATGTTTGTTGATTGAAAAATAGAAACCAGTGGTCCCGTATGCTTACCTTAATTCGAATGAATACTGTAAGAAGGTTACAGAGGGCAAATCGACGGCCCACTTTCGTGTCCAGGGCACAGCTGGTCGAAGCGCTACCGGCCCGGTCAATTTAGACCATCACACGGTGGCGTCAAGGGTAAATATTGCAGCCTCCACCCTTCAGTAGTAAGGGAATAGGACGGAAAAAGACCCCAACTTACCGAGAATTGCTCCATACAGCTTAGAAAGTAACCCAAAAAGACTTGATGAGCCAGCAGCCTGCCCAGTTGCACAGGTGCAGGCTGTTCATAAGGTAATTGGCGTTCGCCACGGGTGGTGGGTATATTCACTAATTAGGCCCTAATTAACAAGCAGCGGTAAATTACTAGGTACAGTTACTTGCTTGTATGCATGTTTGTTGATTGAAAAATAGAAACCAGTGGTCCCGTATGCTTACCTTAATTCGAATGAATACTGTAAGAAGGTTACAGAGGGCAAATCGACGGCCCACTTTCGTGTCCAGGGCACAGCTGGTCGAAGCGCTACCGGCCCGGTCAATTTAGACCATCACACGGTGGCGTCAAGGGTAAATATTGCAGCCTCCACCCTTCAGTAGTAAGGGAATAGGACGGAAAAAGACCCCAACTTACCGAGAATTGCTCCATACAGCTTAGAAAGTAACCCAAAAAGACTTGATGAGCCAGCAGCCTGCCCAGTTGCACAGGTGCAGGCTGTTCATAAGGTAATTGGCGTTCGCCACGGGTGGTGGGTATATTCACTAATTAGGCCCTAATTAACAAGCAGCGGTAAATTACTAGGTACAGTTACTTGCTTGTATGCATGTTTGTTGATTGAAAAATAGAAACCAGTGGTCCCGTATGCTTACCTTAATTCGAATGAATACTGTAAGAAGGTTACAGAGGGCAAATCGACGGCCCACTTTCGTGTCCAGGGCACAGCTGGTCGAAGCGCTACCGGCCCGGTCAATTTAGACCATCACACGGTGGCGTCAAGGGTAAATATTGCAGCCTCCACCCTTCAGTAGTAAGGGAATAGGACGGAAAAAGACCCCAACTTACCGAGAATTGCTCCATACAGCTTAGAAAGTAACCCAAAAAGACTTGATGAGCCAGCAGCCTGCCCAGTTGCACAGGTGCAGGCTGTTCATAAGGTAATTGGCGTTCGCCACGGGTGGTGGGTATATTCACTAATTAGGCCCTAATTAACAAGCAGCGGTAAATTACTAGGTACAGTTACTTGCTTGTATGCATGTTTGTTGATTGAAAAATAGAAACCAGTGGTCCCGTATGCTTACCTTAATTCGAATGAATACTGTAAGAAGGTTACAGAGGGCAAATCGACGGCCCACTTTCGTGTCCAGGGCACAGCTGGTCGAAGCGCTACCGGCCCGGTCAATTTAGACCATCACACGGTGGCGTCAAGGGTAAATATTGCAGCCTCCACCCTTCAGTAGTAAGGGAATAGGGCGGAAAAAGACCCCAACTTACCGAGAATTGCTCCATACAGCTTAGAAAGTAACCCAAAAAGACTTGATGAGCCAGCAGCCTGCCCAGTTGCACAGGTGCAGGCTGTTCATAAGGTAATTGGCGTTCGCCACGGGTGGTGGGTATATTCACTAATTAGGCCCTAATTAACAAGCAGCGGTAAATTACTAGGTACAGTTACTTGCTTGTATGCATGTTTGTTGATTGAAAAATAGAAACCAGTGGTCCCGTATGCTTACCTTAATTCGAATGAATACTGTAAGAAGGTTACAGAGGGCAAATCGACGGCCCACTTTCGTGTCCAGGGCACAGCTGGTCGAAGCGCTACCGGCCCGGTCAATTTAGACCATCACACGGTGGCGTCAAGGGTAAATATTGCAGCCTCCACCCTTCAGTAGTAAGGGAATAGGACGGAAAAAGACCCCAACTTACCGAGAATTGCTCCATACAGCTTAGAAAGTAACCCAAAAAGACTTGATGAGCCAGCAGCCTGCCCAGTTGCACAGGTGCAGGCTGTTCATAAGGTAATTGGCGTTCGCCACGGGTGGTGGGTATATTCACTAATTAGGCCCTAATTAACAAGCAGCGGTAAATTACTAGGTACAGTTACTTGCTTGTATGCATGTTTGTTGATTGAAAAATAGAAACCAGTGGTCCCGTATGCTTACCTTAATTCGAATGAATACTGTAAGAAGGTTACAGAGGGCAAATCGACGGCCCACTTTCGTGTCCAGGGCACAGCTGGTCGAAGCGCTACCGGCCCGGTCAATTTAGACCATCACACGGTGGCGTCAAGGGTAAATATTGCAGCCTCCACCCTTCAGTAGTAAGGGAATAGGACGGAAAAAGACCCCAACTTACCGAGAATTGCTCCATACAGCTTAGAAAGTAACCCAAAAAGACTTGATGAGCCAGCAGCCTGCCCAGTTGCACAGGTGCAGGCTGTTCATAAGGTAATTGGCGTTCGCCACGGGTGGTGGGTATATTCACTAATTAGGCCCTAATTAACAAGCAGCGGTAAATTACTAGGTACAGTTACTTGCTTGTATGCATGTTTGTTGATTGAAAAATAGAAACCAGTGGTCCCGTATGCTTACCTTAATTCGAATGAATACTGTAAGAAGGTTACAGAGGGCAAATCGACGGCCCACTTTCGTGTCCAGGGCACAGCTGGTCGAAGCGCTACCGGCCCGGTCAATTTAGACCATCACACGGTGGCGTCAAGGGTAAATATTGCAGCCTCCACCCTTCAGTAGTAAGGGAATAGGACGGAAAAAGACCCCAACTTACCGAGAATTGCTCCATACAGCTTAGAAAGTAACCCAAAAAGACTTGATGAGCCAGCAGCCTGCCCAGTTGCACAGGTGCAGGCTGTTCATAAGGTAATTGGCGTTCGCCACGGGTGGTGGGTATATTCACTAATTAGGCCCTAATTAACAAGCAGCGGTAAATTACTAGGTACAGTTACTTGCTTGTATGCATGTTTGTTGATTGAAAAATAGAAACCAGTGGTCCCGTATGCTTACCTTAATTCGAATGAATACTGTAAGAAGGTTACAGAGGGCAAATCGACGGCCCACTTTCGTGTCCAGGGCACAGCTGGTCGAAGCGCTACCGGCCCGGTCAATTTAGACCATCACACGGTGGCGTCAAGGGTAAATATTGCAGCCTCCACCCTTCAGTAGTAAGGGAATAGGACGGAAAAAGACCCCAACTTACCGAGAATTGCTCCATACAGCTTAGAAAGTAACCCAAAAAGACTTGATGAGCCAGCAGCCTGCCCAGTTGCACAGGTGCAGGCTGTTCATAAGGTAATTGGCGTTCGCCACGGGTGGTGGGTATATTCACTAATTAGGCCCTAATTAACAAGCAGCGGTAAATTACTAGGTACAGTTACTTGCTTGTATGCATGTTTGTTGATTGAAAAATAGAAACCAGTGGTCCCGTATGCTTACCTTAATTCGAATGAATACTGTAAGAAGGTTACAGAGGGCAAATCGACGGCCCACTTTCGTGTCCAGGGCACAGCTGGTCGAAGCGCTACCGGCCCGGTCAATTTAGACCATCACACGGTGGCGTCAAGGGTAAATATTGCAGCCTCCACCCTTCAGTAGTAAGGGAATAGGACGGAAAAAGACCCCAACTTACCGAGAATTGCTCCATACAGCTTAGAAAGTAACCCAAAAAGACTTGATGAGCCAGCAGCCTGCCCAGTTGCACAGGTGCAGGCTGTTCATAAGGTAATTGGCGTTCGCCACGGGTGGTGGGTATATTCACTAATTAGGCCCTAATTAACAAGCAGCGGTAAATTACTAGGTACAGTTACTTGCTTGTATGCATGTTTGTTGATTGAAAAATAGAAACCAGTGGTCCCGTATGCTTACCTTAATTCGAATGAATACTGTAAGAAGGTTACAGAGGGCAAATCGACGGCCCACTTTCGTGTCCAGGGCACAGCTGGTCGAAGCGCTACCGGCCCGGTCAATTTAGACCATCACACGGTGGCGTCAAGGGTAAATATTGCAGCCTCCACCCTTCAGTAGTAAGGGAATAGGACGGAAAAAGACCCCAACTTACCGAGAATTGCTCCATACAGCTTAGAAAGTAACCCAAAAAGACTTGATGAGCCAGCAGCCTGCCCAGTTGCACAGGTGCAGGCTGTTCATAAGGTAATTGGCGTTCGCCACGGGTGGTGGGTATATTCACTAATTAGGCCCTAATTAACAAGCAGCGGTAAATTACTAGGTACAGTTACTTGCTTGTATGCATGTTTGTTGATTGAAAAATAGAAACCAGTGGTCCCGTATGCTTACCTTAATTCGAATGAATACTGTAAGAAGGTTACAGAGGGCAAATCGACGGCCCACTTTCGTGTCCAGGGCACAGCTGGTCGAAGCGCTACCGGCCCGGTCAATTTAGACCATCACACGGTGGCGTCAAGGGTAAATATTGCAGCCTCCACCCTTCAGTAGTAAGGGAATAGGACGGAAAAAGACCCCAACTTACCGAGAATTGCTCCATACAGCTTAGAAAGTAACCCAAAAAGACTTGATGAGCCAGCAGCCTGCCCAGTTGCACAGGTGCAGGCTGTTCATAAGGTAATTGGCGTTCGCCACGGGTGGTGGGTATATTCACTAATTAGGCCCTAATTAACAAGCAGCGGTAAATTACTAGGTACAGTTACTTGCTTGTATGCATGTTTGTTGATTGAAAAATAGAAACCAGTGGTCCCGTATGCTTACCTTAATTCGAATGAATACTGTAAGAAGGTTACAGAGGGCAAATCGACGGCCCACTTTCGTGTCCAGGGCACAGCTGGTCGAAGCGCTACCGGCCCGGTCAATTTAGACCATCACACGGTGGCGTCAAGGGTAAATATTGCAGCCTCCACCCTTCAGTAGTAAGGGAATAGGACGGAAAAAGACCCCAACTTACCGAGAATTGCTCCATACAGCTTAGAAAGTAACCCAAAAAGACTTGATGAGCCAGCAGCCTGCCCAGTTGCACAGGTGCAGGCTGTTCATAAGGTAATTGGCGTTCGCCACGGGTGGTGGGTATATTCACTAATTAGGCCCTAATTAACAAGCAGCGGTAAATTACTAGGTACAGTTACTTGCTTGTATGCATGTTTGTTGATTGAAAAATAGAAACCAGTGGTCCCGTATGCTTACCTTAATTCGAATGAATACTGTAAGAAGGTTACAGAGGGCAAATCGACGGCCCACTTTCGTGTCCAGGGCACAGCTGGTCGAAGCGCTACCGGCCCGGTCAATTTAGACCATCACACGGTGGCGTCAAGGGTAAATATTGCAGCCTCCACCCTTCAGTAGTAAGGGAATAGGACGGAAAAAGACCCCAACTTACCGAGAATTGCTCCATACAGCTTAGAAAGTAACCCAAAAAGACTTGATGAGCCAGCAGCCTGCCCAGTTGCACAGGTGCAGGCTGTTCATAAGGTAATTGGCGTTCGCCACGGGTGGTGGGTATATTCACTAATTAGGCCCTAATTAACAAGCAGCGGTAAATTACTAGGTACAGTTACTTGCTTGTATGCATGTTTGTTGATTGAAAAATAGAAACCAGTGGTCCCGTATGCTTACCTTAATTCGAATGAATACTGTAAGAAGGTTACAGAGGGCAAATCGACGGCCCACTTTCGTGTCCAGGGCACAGCTGGTCGAAGCGCTACCGGCCCGGTCAATTTAGACCATCACACGGTGGCGTCAAGGGTAAATATTGCAGCCTCCACCCTTCAGTAGTAAGGGAATAGGACGGAAAAAGACCCCAACTTACCGAGAATTGCTCCATACAGCTTAGAAAGTAACCCAAAAAGACTTGATGAGCCAGCAGCCTGCCCAGTTGCACAGGTGCAGGCTGTTCATAAGGTAATTGGCGTTCGCCACGGGTGGTGGGTATATTCACTAATTAGGCCCTAATTAACAAGCAGCGGTAAATTACTAGGTACAGTTACTTGCTTGTATGCATGTTTGTTGATTGAAAAATAGAAACCAGTGGTCCCGTATGCTTACCTTAATTCGAATGAATACTGTAAGAAGGTTACAGAGGGCAAATCGACGGCCCACTTTCGTGTCCAGGGCACAGCTGGTCGAAGCGCTACCGGCCCGGTCAATTTAGACCATCACACGGTGGCGTCAAGGGTAAATATTGCAGCCTCCACCCTTCAGTAGTAAGGGAATAGGACGGAAAAAGACCCCAACTTACCGAGAATTGCTCCATACAGCTTAGAAAGTAACCCAAAAAGACTTGATGAGCCAGCAGCCTGCCCAGTTGCACAGGTGCAGGCTGTTCATAAGGTAATTGGCGTTCGCCACGGGTGGTGGGTATATTCACTAATTAGGCCCTAATTAACAAGCAGCGGTAAATTACTAGGTACAGTTACTTGCTTGTATGCATGTTTGTTGATTGAAAAATAGAAACCAGTGGTCCCGTATGCTTACCTTAATTCGAATGAATACTGTAAGAAGGTTACAGAGGGCAAATCGACGGCCCACTTTCGTGTCCAGGGCACAGCTGGTCGAAGCGCTACCGGCCCGGTCAATTTAGACCATCACACGGTGGCGTCAAGGGTAAATATTGCAGCCTCCACCCTTCAGTAGTAAGGGAATAGGACGGAAAAAGACCCCAACTTACCGAGAATTGCTCCATACAGCTTAGAAAGTAACCCAAAAAGACTTGATGAGCCAGCAGCCTGCCCAGTTGCACAGGTGCAGGCTGTTCATAAGGTAATTGGCGTTCGCCACGGGTGGTGGGTATATTCACTAATTAGGCCCTAATTAACAAGCAGCGGTAAATTACTAGGTACAGTTACTTGCTTGTATGCATGTTTGTTGATTGAAAAATAGAAACCAGTGGTCCCGTATGCTTACCTTAATTCGAATGAATACTGTAAGAAGGTTACAGAGGGCAAATCGACGGCCCACTTTCGTGTCCAGGGCACAGCTGGTCGAAGCGCTACCGGCCCGGTCAATTTAGACCATCACACGGTGGCGTCAAGGGTAAATATTGCAGCCTCCACCCTTCAGTAGTAAGGGAATAGGACGGAAAAAGACCCCAACTTACCGAGAATTGCTCCATACAGCTTAGAAAGTAACCCAAAAAGACTTGATGAGCCAGCAGCCTGCCCAGTTGCACAGGTGCAGGCTGTTCATAAGGTAATTGGCGTTCGCCACGGGTGGTGGGTATATTCACTAATTAGGCCCTAATTAACAAGCAGCGGTAAATTACTAGGTACAGTTACTTGCTTGTATGCATGTTTGTTGATTGAAAAATAGAAACCAGTGGTCCCGTATGCTTACCTTAATTCGAATG
>NW_028147161.1:0-23129 GCF_963924565.1 Ascidiella aspersa | reverse complement strand
AAACCAGTGGTCCCGTATGCTTACCTTAATTCGAATGAATACTGTAAGAAGGTTACAGAGGCAAATCGACGGCCCACTTTCGTGTCCAGGGCACAGCTGGTCGAAGCGCTACCGGCCCGGTCAATTTAGACCATCACACGGTGGCGTCAAGGGTAAATATTGCAGCCTCCACCCTTCAGTAGTAAGGGAATAGGACGGAAAAAGACCCCAACTTACCGAGAATTGCTCCATACAGCTTAGAAAGTAACCCAAAAAGACTTGATGAGCCAGCAGCCTGCCCAGTTGCACAGGTGCAGGCTGTTCATAAGGTAATTGGCGTTCGCCACGGGTGGTGGGTATATTCACTAATTAGGCCCTAATTAACAAGCAGCGGTAAATTACTAGGTACAGTTACTTGCTTGTATGCATGTTTGTTGATTGAAAAATAGAAACCAGTGGTCCCGTATGCTTACCTTAATTCGAATGAATACTGTAAGAAGGTTACAGAGGGCAAATCGACGGCCCACTTTCGTGTCCAGGGCACAGCTGGTCGAAGCGCTACCGGCCCGGTCAATTTAGACCATCACACGGTGGCGTCAAGGGTAAATATTGCAGCCTCCACCCTTCAGTAGTAAGGGAATAGGACGGAAAAAGACCCCAACTTACCGAGAATTGCTCCATACAGCTTAGAAAGTAACCCAAAAAGACTTGATGAGCCAGCAGCCTGCCCAGTTGCACAGGTGCAGGCTGTTCATAAGGTAATTGGCGTTCGCCACGGGTGGTGGGTATATTCACTAATTAGGCCCTAATTAACAAGCAGCGGTAAATTACTAGGTACAGTTACTTGCTTGTATGCATGTTTGTTGATTGAAAAATAGAAACCAGTGGTCCCGTATGCTTACCTTAATTCGAATGAATACTGTAAGAAGGTTACAGAGGGCAAATCGACGGCCCACTTTCGTGTCCAGGGCACAGCTGGTCGAAGCGCTACCGGCCCGGTCAATTTAGACCATCACACGGTGGCGTCAAGGGTAAATATTGCAGCCTCCACCCTTCAGTAGTAAGGGAATAGGACGGAAAAAGACCCCAACTTACCGAGAATTGCTCCATACAGCTTAGAAAGTAACCCAAAAAGACTTGATGAGCCAGCAGCCTGCCCAGTTGCACAGGTGCAGGCTGTTCATAAGGTAATTGGCGTTCGCCACGGGTGGTGGGTATATTCACTAATTAGGCCCTAATTAACAAGCAGCGGTAAATTACTAGGTACAGTTACTTGCTTGTATGCATGTTTGTTGATTGAAAAATAGAAACCAGTGGTCCCGTATGCTTACCTTAATTCGAATGAATACTGTAAGAAGGTTACAGAGGGCAAATCGACGGCCCACTTTCGTGTCCAGGGCACAGCTGGTCGAAGCGCTACCGGCCCGGTCAATTTAGACCATCACACGGTGGCGTCAAGGGTAAATATTGCAGCCTCCACCCTTCAGTAGTAAGGGAATAGGACGGAAAAAGACCCCAACTTACCGAGAATTGCTCCATACAGCTTAGAAAGTAACCCAAAAAGACTTGATGAGCCAGCAGCCTGCCCAGTTGCACAGGTGCAGGCTGTTCATAAGGTAATTGGCGTTCGCCACGGGTGGTGGGTATATTCACTAATTAGGCCCTAATTAACAAGCAGCGGTAAATTACTAGGTACAGTTACTTGCTTGTATGCATGTTTGTTGATTGAAAAATAGAAACCAGTGGTCCCGTATGCTTACCTTAATTCGAATGAATACTGTAAGAAGGTTACAGAGGGCAAATCGACGGCCCACTTTCGTGTCCAGGGCACAGCTGGTCGAAGCGCTACCGGCCCGGTCAATTTAGACCATCACACGGTGGCGTCAAGGGTAAATATTGCAGCCTCCACCCTTCAGTAGTAAGGGAATAGGACGGAAAAAGACCCCAACTTACCGAGAATTGCTCCATACAGCTTAGAAAGTAACCCAAAAAGACTTGATGAGCCAGCAGCCTGCCCAGTTGCACAGGTGCAGGCTGTTCATAAGGTAATTGGCGTTCGCCACGGGTGGTGGGTATATTCACTAATTAGGCCCTAATTAACAAGCAGCGGTAAATTACTAGGTACAGTTACTTGCTTGTATGCATGTTTGTTGATTGAAAAATAGAAACCAGTGGTCCCGTATGCTTACCTTAATTCGAATGAATACTGTAAGAAGGTTACAGAGGGCAAATCGACGGCCCACTTTCGTGTCCAGGGCACAGCTGGTCGAAGCGCTACCGGCCCGGTCAATTTAGACCATCACACGGTGGCGTCAAGGGTAAATATTGCAGCCTCCACCCTTCAGTAGTAAGGGAATAGGACGGAAAAAGACCCCAACTTACCGAGAATTGCTCCATACAGCTTAGAAAGTAACCCAAAAAGACTTGATGAGCCAGCAGCCTGCCCAGTTGCACAGGTGCAGGCTGTTCATAAGGTAATTGGCGTTCGCCACGGGTGGTGGGTATATTCACTAATTAGGCCCTAATTAACAAGCAGCGGTAAATTACTAGGTACAGTTACTTGCTTGTATGCATGTTTGTTGATTGAAAAATAGAAACCAGTGGTCCCGTATGCTTACCTTAATTCGAATGAATACTGTAAGAAGGTTACAGAGGGCAAATCGACGGCCCACTTTCGTGTCCAGGGCACAGCTGGTCGAAGCGCTACCGGCCCGGTCAATTTAGACCATCACACGGTGGCGTCAAGGGTAAATATTGCAGCCTCCACCCTTCAGTAGTAAGGGAATAGGACGGAAAAAGACCCCAACTTACCGAGAATTGCTCCATACAGCTTAGAAAGTAACCCAAAAAGACTTGATGAGCCAGCAGCCTGCCCAGTTGCACAGGTGCAGGCTGTTCATAAGGTAATTGGCGTTCGCCACGGGTGGTGGGTATATTCACTAATTAGGCCCTAATTAACAAGCAGCGGTAAATTACTAGGTACAGTTACTTGCTTGTATGCATGTTTGTTGATTGAAAAATAGAAACCAGTGGTCCCGTATGCTTACCTTAATTCGAATGAATACTGTAAGAAGGTTACAGAGGGCAAATCGACGGCCCACTTTCGTGTCCAGGGCACAGCTGGTCGAAGCGCTACCGGCCCGGTCAATTTAGACCATCACACGGTGGCGTCAAGGGTAAATATTGCAGCCTCCACCCTTCAGTAGTAAGGGAATAGGACGGAAAAAGACCCCAACTTACCGAGAATTGCTCCATACAGCTTAGAAAGTAACCCAAAAAGACTTGATGAGCCAGCAGCCTGCCCAGTTGCACAGGTGCAGGCTGTTCATAAGGTAATTGGCGTTCGCCACGGGTGGTGGGTATATTCACTAATTAGGCCCTAATTAACAAGCAGCGGTAAATTACTAGGTACAGTTACTTGCTTGTATGCATGTTTGTTGATTGAAAAATAGAAACCAGTGGTCCCGTATGCTTACCTTAATTCGAATGAATACTGTAAGAAGGTTACAGAGGGCAAATCGACGGCCCACTTTCGTGTCCAGGGCACAGCTGGTCGAAGCGCTACCGGCCCGGTCAATTTAGACCATCACACGGTGGCGTCAAGGGTAAATATTGCAGCCTCCACCCTTCAGTAGTAAGGGAATAGGACGGAAAAAGACCCCAACTTACCGAGAATTGCTCCATACAGCTTAGAAAGTAACCCAAAAAGACTTGATGAGCCAGCAGCCTGCCCAGTTGCACAGGTGCAGGCTGTTCATAAGGTAATTGGCGTTCGCCACGGGTGGTGGGTATATTCACTAATTAGGCCCTAATTAACAAGCAGCGGTAAATTACTAGGTACAGTTACTTGCTTGTATGCATGTTTGTTGATTGAAAAATAGAAACCAGTGGTCCCGTATGCTTACCTTAATTCGAATGAATACTGTAAGAAGGTTACAGAGGGCAAATCGACGGCCCACTTTCGTGTCCAGGGCACAGCTGGTCGAAGCGCTACCGGCCCGGTCAATTTAGACCATCACACGGTGGCGTCAAGGGTAAATATTGCAGCCTCCACCCTTCAGTAGTAAGGGAATAGGACGGAAAAAGACCCCAACTTACCGAGAATTGCTCCATACAGCTTAGAAAGTAACCCAAAAAGACTTGATGAGCCAGCAGCCTGCCCAGTTGCACAGGTGCAGGCTGTTCATAAGGTAATTGGCGTTCGCCACGGGTGGTGGGTATATTCACTAATTAGGCCCTAATTAACAAGCAGCGGTAAATTACTAGGTACAGTTACTTGCTTGTATGCATGTTTGTTGATTGAAAAATAGAAACCAGTGGTCCCGTATGCTTACCTTAATTCGAATGAATACTGTAAGAAGGTTACAGAGGGCAAATCGACGGCCCACTTTCGTGTCCAGGGCACAGCTGGTCGAAGCGCTACCGGCCCGGTCAATTTAGACCATCACACGGTGGCGTCAAGGGTAAATATTGCAGCCTCCACCCTTCAGTAGTAAGGGAATAGGACGGAAAAAGACCCCAACTTACCGAGAATTGCTCCATACAGCTTAGAAAGTAACCCAAAAAGACTTGATGAGCCAGCAGCCTGCCCAGTTGCACAGGTGCAGGCTGTTCATAAGGTAATTGGCGTTCGCCACGGGTGGTGGGTATATTCACTAATTAGGCCCTAATTAACAAGCAGCGGTAAATTACTAGGTACAGTTACTTGCTTGTATGCATGTTTGTTGATTGAAAAATAGAAACCAGTGGTCCCGTATGCTTACCTTAATTCGAATGAATACTGTAAGAAGGTTACAGAGGGCAAATCGACGGCCCACTTTCGTGTCCAGGGCACAGCTGGTCGAAGCGCTACCGGCCCGGTCAATTTAGACCATCACACGGTGGCGTCAAGGGTAAATATTGCAGCCTCCACCCTTCAGTAGTAAGGGAATAGGACGGAAAAAGACCCCAACTTACCGAGAATTGCTCCATACAGCTTAGAAAGTAACCCAAAAAGACTTGATGAGCCAGCAGCCTGCCCAGTTGCACAGGTGCAGGCTGTTCATAAGGTAATTGGCGTTCGCCACGGGTGGTGGGTATATTCACTAATTAGGCCCTAATTAACAAGCAGCGGTAAATTACTAGGTACAGTTACTTGCTTGTATGCATGTTTGTTGATTGAAAAATAGAAACCAGTGGTCCCGTATGCTTACCTTAATTCGAATGAATACTGTAAGAAGGTTACAGAGGGCAAATCGACGGCCCACTTTCGTGTCCAGGGCACAGCTGGTCGAAGCGCTACCGGCCCGGTCAATTTAGACCATCACACGGTGGCGTCAAGGGTAAATATTGCAGCCTCCACCCTTCAGTAGTAAGGGAATAGGACGGAAAAAGACCCCAACTTACCGAGAATTGCTCCATACAGCTTAGAAAGTAACCCAAAAAGACTTGATGAGCCAGCAGCCTGCCCAGTTGCACAGGTGCAGGCTGTTCATAAGGTAATTGGCGTTCGCCACGGGTGGTGGGTATATTCACTAATTAGGCCCTAATTAACAAGCAGCGGTAAATTACTAGGTACAGTTACTTGCTTGTATGCATGTTTGTTGATTGAAAAATAGAAACCAGTGGTCCCGTATGCTTACCTTAATTCGAATGAATACTGTAAGAAGGTTACAGAGGGCAAATCGACGGCCCACTTTCGTGTCCAGGGCACAGCTGGTCGAAGCGCTACCGGCCCGGTCAATTTAGACCATCACACGGTGGCGTCAAGGGTAAATATTGCAGCCTCCACCCTTCAGTAGTAAGGGAATAGGACGGAAAAAGACCCCAACTTACCGAGAATTGCTCCATACAGCTTAGAAAGTAACCCAAAAAGACTTGATGAGCCAGCAGCCTGCCCAGTTGCACAGGTGCAGGCTGTTCATAAGGTAATTGGCGTTCGCCACGGGTGGTGGGTATATTCACTAATTAGGCCCTAATTAACAAGCAGCGGTAAATTACTAGGTACAGTTACTTGCTTGTATGCATGTTTGTTGATTGAAAAATAGAAACCAGTGGTCCCGTATGCTTACCTTAATTCGAATGAATACTGTAAGAAGGTTACAGAGGGCAAATCGACGGCCCACTTTCGTGTCCAGGGCACAGCTGGTCGAAGCGCTACCGGCCCGGTCAATTTAGACCATCACACGGTGGCGTCAAGGGTAAATATTGCAGCCTCCACCCTTCAGTAGTAAGGGAATAGGACGGAAAAAGACCCCAACTTACCGAGAATTGCTCCATACAGCTTAGAAAGTAACCCAAAAAGACTTGATGAGCCAGCAGCCTGCCCAGTTGCACAGGTGCAGGCTGTTCATAAGGTAATTGGCGTTCGCCACGGGTGGTGGGTATATTCACTAATTAGGCCCTAATTAACAAGCAGCGGTAAATTACTAGGTACAGTTACTTGCTTGTATGCATGTTTGTTGATTGAAAAATAGAAACCAGTGGTCCCGTATGCTTACCTTAATTCGAATGAATACTGTAAGAAGGTTACAGAGGGCAAATCGACGGCCCACTTTCGTGTCCAGGGCACAGCTGGTCGAAGCGCTACCGGCCCGGTCAATTTAGACCATCACACGGTGGCGTCAAGGGTAAATATTGCAGCCTCCACCCTTCAGTAGTAAGGGAATAGGACGGAAAAAGACCCCAACTTACCGAGAATTGCTCCATACAGCTTAGAAAGTAACCCAAAAAGACTTGATGAGCCAGCAGCCTGCCCAGTTGCACAGGTGCAGGCTGTTCATAAGGTAATTGGCGTTCGCCACGGGTGGTGGGTATATTCACTAATTAGGCCCTAATTAACAAGCAGCGGTAAATTACTAGGTACAGTTACTTGCTTGTATGCATGTTTGTTGATTGAAAAATAGAAACCAGTGGTCCCGTATGCTTACCTTAATTCGAATGAATACTGTAAGAAGGTTACAGAGGGCAAATCGACGGCCCACTTTCGTGTCCAGGGCACAGCTGGTCGAAGCGCTACCGGCCCGGTCAATTTAGACCATCACACGGTGGCGTCAAGGGTAAATATTGCAGCCTCCACCCTTCAGTAGTAAGGGAATAGGACGGAAAAAGACCCCAACTTACCGAGAATTGCTCCATACAGCTTAGAAAGTAACCCAAAAAGACTTGATGAGCCAGCAGCCTGCCCAGTTGCACAGGTGCAGGCTGTTCATAAGGTAATTGGCGTTCGCCACGGGTGGTGGGTATATTCACTAATTAGGCCCTAATTAACAAGCAGCGGTAAATTACTAGGTACAGTTACTTGCTTGTATGCATGTTTGTTGATTGAAAAATAGAAACCAGTGGTCCCGTATGCTTACCTTAATTCGAATGAATACTGTAAGAAGGTTACAGAGGGCAAATCGACGGCCCACTTTCGTGTCCAGGGCACAGCTGGTCGAAGCGCTACCGGCCCGGTCAATTTAGACCATCACACGGTGGCGTCAAGGGTAAATATTGCAGCCTCCACCCTTCAGTAGTAAGGGAATAGGACGGAAAAAGACCCCAACTTACCGAGAATTGCTCCATACAGCTTAGAAAGTAACCCAAAAAGACTTGATGAGCCAGCAGCCTGCCCAGTTGCACAGGTGCAGGCTGTTCATAAGGTAATTGGCGTTCGCCACGGGTGGTGGGTATATTCACTAATTAGGCCCTAATTAACAAGCAGCGGTAAATTACTAGGTACAGTTACTTGCTTGTATGCATGTTTGTTGATTGAAAAATAGAAACCAGTGGTCCCGTATGCTTACCTTAATTCGAATGAATACTGTAAGAAGGTTACAGAGGGCAAATCGACGGCCCACTTTCGTGTCCAGGGCACAGCTGGTCGAAGCGCTACCGGCCCGGTCAATTTAGACCATCACACGGTGGCGTCAAGGGTAAATATTGCAGCCTCCACCCTTCAGTAGTAAGGGAATAGGACGGAAAAAGACCCCAACTTACCGAGAATTGCTCCATACAGCTTAGAAAGTAACCCAAAAAGACTTGATGAGCCAACAGCCTGCCCAGTTGCACAGGTGCAGGCTGTTCATAAGGTAATTGGCGTTCGCCACGGGTGGTGGGTATATTCACTAATTAGGCCCTAATTAACAAGCAGCGGTAAATTACTAGGTACAGTTACTTGCTTGTATGCATGTTTGTTGATTGAAAAATAGAAACCAGTGGTCCCGTATGCTTACCTTAATTCGAATGAATACTGTAAGAAGGTTACAGAGGGCAAATCGACGGCCCACTTTCGTGTCCAGGGCACAGCTGGTCGAAGCGCTACCGGCCCGGTCAATTTAGACCATCACACGGTGGCGTCAAGGGTAAATATTGCAGCCTCCACCCTTCAGTAGTAAGGGAATAGGACGGAAAAAGACCCCAACTTACCGAGAATTGCTCCATACAGCTTAGAAAGTAACCCAAAAAGACTTGATGAGCCAGCAGCCTGCCCAGTTGCACAGGTGCAGGCTGTTCATAAGGTAATTGGCGTTCGCCACGGGTGGTGGGTATATTCACTAATTAGGCCCTAATTAACAAGCAGCGGTAAATTACTAGGTACAGTTACTTGCTTGTATGCATGTTTGTTGATTGAAAAATAGAAACCAGTGGTCCCGTATGCTTACCTTAATTCGAATGAATACTGTAAGAAGGTTACAGAGGGCAAATCGACGGCCCACTTTCGTGTCCAGGGCACAGCTGGTCGAAGCGCTACCGGCCCGGTCAATTTAGACCATCACACGGTGGCGTCAAGGGTAAATATTGCAGCCTCCACCCTTCAGTAGTAAGGGAATAGGACGGAAAAAGACCCCAACTTACCGAGAATTGCTCCATACAGCTTAGAAAGTAACCCAAAAAGACTTGATGAGCCAGCAGCCTGCCCAGTTGCACAGGTGCAGGCTGTTCATAAGGTAATTGGCGTTCGCCACGGGTGGTGGGTATATTCACTAATTAGGCCCTAATTAACAAGCAGCGGTAAATTACTAGGTACAGTTACTTGCTTGTATGCATGTTTGTTGATTGAAAAATAGAAACCAGTGGTCCCGTATGCTTACCTTAATTCGAATGAATACTGTAAGAAGGTTACAGAGGGCAAATCGACGGCCCACTTTCGTGTCCAGGGCACAGCTGGTCGAAGCGCTACCGGCCCGGTCAATTTAGACCATCACACGGTGGCGTCAAGGGTAAATATTGCAGCCTCCACCCTTCAGTAGTAAGGGAATAGGACGGAAAAAGACCCCAACTTACCGAGAATTGCTCCATACAGCTTAGAAAGTAACCCAAAAAGACTTGATGAGCCAGCAGCCTGCCCAGTTGCACAGGTGCAGGCTGTTCATAAGGTAATTGGCGTTCGCCACGGGTGGTGGGTATATTCACTAATTAGGCCCTAATTAACAAGCAGCGGTAAATTACTAGGTACAGTTACTTGCTTGTATGCATGTTTGTTGATTGAAAAATAGAAACCAGTGGTCCCGTATGCTTACCTTAATTCGAATGAATACTGTAAGAAGGTTACAGAGGGCAAATCGACGGCCCACTTTCGTGTCCAGGGCACAGCTGGTCGAAGCGCTACCGGCCCGGTCAATTTAGACCATCACACGGTGGCGTCAAGGGTAAATATTGCAGCCTCCACCCTTCAGTAGTAAGGGAATAGGACGGAAAAAGACCCCAACTTACCGAGAATTGCTCCATACAGCTTAGAAAGTAACCCAAAAAGACTTGATGAGCCAGCAGCCTGCCCAGTTGCACAGGTGCAGGCTGTTCATAAGGTAATTGGCGTTCGCCACGGGTGGTGGGTATATTCACTAATTAGGCCCTAATTAACAAGCAGCGGTAAATTACTAGGTACAGTTACTTGCTTGTATGCATGTTTGTTGATTGAAAAATAGAAACCAGTGGTCCCGTATGCTTACCTTAATTCGAATGAATACTGTAAGAAGGTTACAGAGGGCAAATCGACGGCCCACTTTCGTGTCCAGGGCACAGCTGGTCGAAGCGCTACCGGCCCGGTCAATTTAGACCATCACACGGTGGCGTCAAGGGTAAATATTGCAGCCTCCACCCTTCAGTAGTAAGGGAATAGGACGGAAAAAGACCCCAACTTACCGAGAATTGCTCCATACAGCTTAGAAAGTAACCCAAAAAGACTTGATGAGCCAGCAGCCTGCCCAGTTGCACAGGTGCAGGCTGTTCATAAGGTAATTGGCGTTCGCCACGGGTGGTGGGTATATTCACTAATTAGGCCCTAATTAACAAGCAGCGGTAAATTACTAGGTACAGTTACTTGCTTGTATGCATGTTTGTTGATTGAAAAATAGAAACCAGTGGTCCCGTATGCTTACCTTAATTCGAATGAATACTGTAAGAAGGTTACAGAGGGCAAATCGACGGCCCACTTTCGTGTCCAGGGCACAGCTGGTCGAAGCGCTACCGGCCCGGTCAATTTAGACCATCACACGGTGGCGTCAAGGGTAAATATTGCAGCCTCCACCCTTCAGTAGTAAGGGAATAGGACGGAAAAAGACCCCAACTTACCGAGAATTGCTCCATACAGCTTAGAAAGTAACCCAAAAAGACTTGATGAGCCAGCAGCCTGCCCAGTTGCACAGGTGCAGGCTGTTCATAAGGTAATTGGCGTTCGCCACGGGTGGTGGGTATATTCACTAATTAGGCCCTAATTAACAAGCAGCGGTAAATTACTAGGTACAGTTACTTGCTTGTATGCATGTTTGTTGATTGAAAAATAGAAACCAGTGGTCCCGTATGCTTACCTTAATTCGAATGAATACTGTAAGAAGGTTACAGAGGGCAAATCGACGGCCCACTTTCGTGTCCAGGGCACAGCTGGTCGAAGCGCTACCGGCCCGGTCAATTTAGACCATCACACGGTGGCGTCAAGGGTAAATATTGCAGCCTCCACCCTTCAGTAGTAAGGGAATAGGACGGAAAAAGACCCCAACTTACCGAGAATTGCTCCATACAGCTTAGAAAGTAACCCAAAAAGACTTGATGAGCCAGCAGCCTGCCCAGTTGCACAGGTGCAGGCTGTTCATAAGGTAATTGGCGTTCGCCACGGGTGGTGGGTATATTCACTAATTAGGCCCTAATTAACAAGCAGCGGTAAATTACTAGGTACAGTTACTTGCTTGTATGCATGTTTGTTGATTGAAAAATAGAAACCAGTGGTCCCGTATGCTTACCTTAATTCGAATGAATACTGTAAGAAGGTTACAGAGGGCAAATCGACGGCCCACTTTCGTGTCCAGGGCACAGCTGGTCGAAGCGCTACCGGCCCGGTCAATTTAGACCATCACACGGTGGCGTCAAGGGTAAATATTGCAGCCTCCACCCTTCAGTAGTAAGGGAATAGGACGGAAAAAGACCCCAACTTACCGAGAATTGCTCCATACAGCTTAGAAAGTAACCCAAAAAGACTTGATGAGCCAGCAGCCTGCCCAGTTGCACAGGTGCAGGCTGTTCATAAGGTAATTGGCGTTCGCCACGGGTGGTGGGTATATTCACTAATTAGGCCCTAATTAACAAGCAGCGGTAAATTACTAGGTACAGTTACTTGCTTGTATGCATGTTTGTTGATTGAAAAATAGAAACCAGTGGTCCCGTATGCTTACCTTAATTCGAATGAATACTGTAAGAAGGTTACAGAGGGCAAATCGACGGCCCACTTTCGTGTCCAGGGCACAGCTGGTCGAAGCGCTACCGGCCCGGTCAATTTAGACCATCACACGGTGGCGTCAAGGGTAAATATTGCAGCCTCCACCCTTCAGTAGTAAGGGAATAGGACGGAAAAAGACCCCAACTTACCGAGAATTGCTCCATACAGCTTAGAAAGTAACCCAAAAAGACTTGATGAGCCAGCAGCCTGCCCAGTTGCACAGGTGCAGGCTGTTCATAAGGTAATTGGCGTTCGCCACGGGTGGTGGGTATATTCACTAATTAGGCCCTAATTAACAAGCAGCGGTAAATTACTAGGTACAGTTACTTGCTTGTATGCATGTTTGTTGATTGAAAAATAGAAACCAGTGGTCCCGTATGCTTACCTTAATTCGAATGAATACTGTAAGAAGGTTACAGAGGGCAAATCGACGGCCCACTTTCGTGTCCAGGGCACAGCTGGTCGAAGCGCTACCGGCCCGGTCAATTTAGACCATCACACGGTGGCGTCAAGGGTAAATATTGCAGCCTCCACCCTTCAGTAGTAAGGGAATAGGACGGAAAAAGACCCCAACTTACCGAGAATTGCTCCATACAGCTTAGAAAGTAACCCAAAAAGACTTGATGAGCCAGCAGCCTGCCCAGTTGCACAGGTGCAGGCTGTTCATAAGGTAATTGGCGTTCGCCACGGGTGGTGGGTATATTCACTAATTAGGCCCTAATTAACAAGCAGCGGTAAATTACTAGGTACAGTTACTTGCTTGTATGCATGTTTGTTGATTGAAAAATAGAAACCAGTGGTCCCGTATGCTTACCTTAATTCGAATGAATACTGTAAGAAGGTTACAGAGGGCAAATCGACGGCCCACTTTCGTGTCCAGGGCACAGCTGGTCGAAGCGCTACCGGCCCGGTCAATTTAGACCATCACACGGTGGCGTCAAGGGTAAATATTGCAGCCTCCACCCTTCAGTAGTAAGGGAATAGGACGGAAAAAGACCCCAACTTACCGAGAATTGCTCCATACAGCTTAGAAAGTAACCCAAAAAGACTTGATGAGCCAGCAGCCTGCCCAGTTGCACAGGTGCAGGCTGTTCATAAGGTAATTGGCGTTCGCCACGGGTGGTGGGTATATTCACTAATTAGGCCCTAATTAACAAGCAGCGGTAAATTACTAGGTACAGTTACTTGCTTGTATGCATGTTTGTTGATTGAAAAATAGAAACCAGTGGTCCCGTATGCTTACCTTAATTCGAATGAATACTGTAAGAAGGTTACAGAGGGCAAATCGACGGCCCACTTTCGTGTCCAGGGCACAGCTGGTCGAAGCGCTACCGGCCCGGTCAATTTAGACCATCACACGGTGGCGTCAAGGGTAAATATTGCAGCCTCCACCCTTCAGTAGTAAGGGAATAGGACGGAAAAAGACCCCAACTTACCGAGAATTGCTCCATACAGCTTAGAAAGTAACCCAAAAAGACTTGATGAGCCAGCAGCCTGCCCAGTTGCACAGGTGCAGGCTGTTCATAAGGTAATTGGCGTTCGCCACGGGTGGTGGGTATATTCACTAATTAGGCCCTAATTAACAAGCAGCGGTAAATTACTAGGTACAGTTACTTGCTTGTATGCATGTTTGTTGATTGAAAAATAGAAACCAGTGGTCCCGTATGCTTACCTTAATTCGAATGAATACTGTAAGAAGGTTACAGAGGGCAAATCGACGGCCCACTTTCGTGTCCAGGGCACAGCTGGTCGAAGCGCTACCGGCCCGGTCAATTTAGACCATCACACGGTGGCGTCAAGGGTAAATATTGCAGCCTCCACCCTTCAGTAGTAAGGGAATAGGACGGAAAAAGACCCCAACTTACCGAGAATTGCTCCATACAGCTTAGAAAGTAACCCAAAAAGACTTGATGAGCCAGCAGCCTGCCCAGTTGCACAGGTGCAGGCTGTTCATAAGGTAATTGGCGTTCGCCACGGGTGGTGGGTATATTCACTAATTAGGCCCTAATTAACAAGCAGCGGTAAATTACTAGGTACAGTTACTTGCTTGTATGCATGTTTGTTGATTGAAAAATAGAAACCAGTGGTCCCGTATGCTTACCTTAATTCGAATGAATACTGTAAGAAGGTTACAGAGGGCAAATCGACGGCCCACTTTCGTGTCCAGGGCACAGCTGGTCGAAGCGCTACCGGCCCGGTCAATTTAGACCATCACACGGTGGCGTCAAGGGTAAATATTGCAGCCTCCACCCTTCAGTAGTAAGGGAATAGGACGGAAAAAGACCCCAACTTACCGAGAAGTGTATCTCCATACAGCTTAGAAAGTAACCCAAAAAGACTTGATGAGCCAGCAGCCTGCCCAGTTGCACAGGTGCAGGCTGTTCATAAGGTAATTGGCGTTCGCCACGGGTGGTGGGTATATTCACTAATTAGGCCCTAATTAACAAGCAGCGGTAAATTACTAGGTACAGTTACTTGCTTGTATGCATGTTTGTTGATTGAAAAATAGAAACCAGTGGTCCCGTATGCTTACCTTAATTCGAATGAATACTGTAAGAAGGTTACAGAGGGCAAATCGACGGCCCACTTTCGTGTCCAGGGCACAGCTGGTCGAAGCGCTACCGGCCCGGTCAATTTAGACCATCACACGGTGGCGTCAAGGGTAAATATTGCAGCCTCCACCCTTCAGTAGTAAGGGAATAGGACGGAAAAAGACCCCAACTTACCGAGAATTGCTCCATACAGCTTAGAAAGTAACCCAAAAAGACTTGATGAGCCAGCAGCCTGCCCAGTTGCACAGGTGCAGGCTGTTCATAAGGTAATTGGCGTTCGCCACGGGTGGTGGGTATATTCACTAATTAGGCCCTAATTAACAAGCAGCGGTAAATTACTAGGTACAGTTACTTGCTTGTATGCATGTTTGTTGATTGAAAAATAGAAACCAGTGGTCCCGTATGCTTACCTTAATTCGAATGAATACTGTAAGAAGGTTACAGAGGGCAAATCGACGGCCCACTTTCGTGTCCAGGGCACAGCTGGTCGAAGCGCTACCGGCCCGGTCAATTTAGACCATCACACGGTGGCGTCAAGGGTAAATATTGCAGCCTCCACCCTTCAGTAGTAAGGGAATAGGACGGAGACCCCAACTTACCGAGAATTGCTCCATACAGCTTAGAAAGTAACCCAAAAAGACTTGATGAGCCAGCAGCCTGCCCAGTTGCACAGGTGCAGGCTGTTCATAAGGTAATTGGCGTTCGCCACGGGTGGTGGGTATATTCACTAATTAGGCCCTAATTAACAAGCAGCGGTAAATTACTAGGTACAGTTACTTGCTTGTATGCATGTTTGTTGATTGAAAAATAGAAACCAGTGGTCCCGTATGCTTACCTTAATTCGAATGAATACTGTAAGAAGGTTACAGAGGGCAAATCGACGGCCCACTTTCGTGTCCAGGGCACAGCTGGTCGAAGCGCTACCGGCCCGGTCAATTTAGACCATCACACGGTGGCGTCAAGGGTAAATATTGCAGCCTCCACCCTTCAGTAGTAAGGGAATAGGACGGAAAAAGACCCCAACTTACCGAGAATTGCTCCATACAGCTTAGAAAGTAACCCAAAAAGACTTGATGAGCCAGCAGCCTGCCCAGTTGCACAGGTGCAGGCTGTTCATAAGGTAATTGGCGTTCGCCACGGGTGGTGGGTATATTCACTAATTAGGCCCTAATTAACAAGCAGCGGTAAATTACTAGGTACAGTTACTTGCTTGTATGCATGTTTGTTGATTGAAAAATAGAAACCAGTGGTCCCGTATGCTTACCTTAATTCGAATGAATACTGTAAGAAGGTTACAGAGGGCAAATCGACGGCCCACTTTCGTGTCCAGGGCACAGCTGGTCGAAGCGCTACCGGCCCGGTCAATTTAGACCATCACACGGTGGCGTCAAGGGTAAATATTGCAGCCTCCACCCTTCAGTAGTAAGGGAATAGGACGGAAAAAGACCCCAACTTACCGAGAATTGCTCCATACAGCTTAGAAAGTAACCCAAAAAGACTTGATGAGCCAGCAGCCTGCCCAGTTGCACAGGTGCAGGCTGTTCATAAGGTAATTGGCGTTCGCCACGGGTGGTGGGTATATTCACTAATTAGGCCCTAATTAACAAGCAGCGGTAAATTACTAGGTACAGTTACTTGCTTGTATGCATGTTTGTTGATTGAAAAATAGAAACCAGTGGTCCCGTATGCTTACCTTAATTCGAATGAATACTGTAAGAAGGTTACAGAGGGCAAATCGACGGCCCACTTTCGTGTCCAGGGCACAGCTGGTCGAAGCGCTACCGGCCCGGTCAATTTAGACCATCACACGGTGGCGTCAAGGGTAAATATTGCAGCCTCCACCCTTCAGTAGTAAGGGAATAGGACGGAAAAAGACCCCAACTTACCGAGAATTGCTCCATACAGCTTAGAAAGTAACCCAAAAAGACTTGATGAGCCAGCAGCCTGCCCAGTTGCACAGGTGCAGGCTGTTCATAAGGTAATTGGCGTTCGCCACGGGTGGTGGGTATATTCACTAATTAGGCCCTAATTAACAAGCAGCGGTAAATTACTAGGTACAGTTACTTGCTTGTATGCATGTTTGTTGATTGAAAAATAGAAACCAGTGGTCCCGTATGCTTACCTTAATTCGAATGAATACTGTAAGAAGGTTACAGAGGGCAAATCGACGGCCCACTTTCGTGTCCAGGGCACAGCTGGTCGAAGCGCTACCGGCCCGGTCAATTTAGACCATCACACGGTGGCGTCAAGGGTAAATATTGCAGCCTCCACCCTTCAGTAGTAAGGGAATAGGACGGAAAAAGACCCCAACTTACCGAGAATTGCTCCATACAGCTTAGAAAGTAACCCAAAAAGACTTGATGAGCCAGCAGCCTGCCCAGTTGCACAGGTGCAGGCTGTTCATAAGGTAATTGGCGTTCGCCACGGGTGGTGGGTATATTCACTAATTAGGCCCTAATTAACAAGCAGCGGTAAATTACTAGGTACAGTTACTTGCTTGTATGCATGTTTGTTGATTGAAAAATAGAAACCAGTGGTCCCGTATGCTTACCTTAATTCGAATGAATACTGTAAGAAGGTTACAGAGGGCAAATCGACGGCCCACTTTCGTGTCCAGGGCACAGCTGGTCGAAGCGCTACCGGCCCGGTCAATTTAGACCATCACACGGTGGCGTCAAGGGTAAATATTGCAGCCTCCACCCTTCAGTAGTAAGGGAATAGGACGGAAAAAGACCCCAACTTACCGAGAATTGCTCCATACAGCTTAGAAAGTAACCCAAAAAGACTTGATGAGCCAGCAGCCTGCCCAGTTGCACAGGTGCAGGCTGTTCATAAGGTAATTGGCGTTCGCCACGGGTGGTGGGTATATTCACTAATTAGGCCCTAATTAACAAGCAGCGGTAAATTACTAGGTACAGTTACTTGCTTGTATGCATGTTTGTTGATTGAAAAATAGAAACCAGTGGTCCCGTATGCTTACCTTAATTCGAATGAATACTGTAAGAAGGTTACAGAGGGCAAATCGACGGCCCACTTTCGTGTCCAGGGCACAGCTGGTCGAAGCGCTACCGGCCCGGTCAATTTAGACCATCACACGGTGGCGTCAAGGGTAAATATTGCAGCCTCCACCCTTCAGTAGTAAGGGAATAGGACGGAAAAAGACCCCAACTTACCGAGAATTGCTCCATACAGCTTAGAAAGTAACCCAAAAAGACTTGATGAGCCAGCAGCCTGCCCAGTTGCACAGGTGCAGGCTGTTCATAAGGTAATTGGCGTTCGCCACGGGTGGTGGGTATATTCACTAATTAGGCCCTAATTAACAAGCAGCGGTAAATTACTAGGTACAGTTACTTGCTTGTATGCATGTTTGTTGATTGAAAAATAGAAACCAGTGGTCCCGTATGCTTACCTTAATTCGAATGAATACTGTAAGAAGGTTACAGAGGGCAAATCGACGGCCCACTTTCGTGTCCAGGGCACAGCTGGTCGAAGCGCTACCGGCCCGGTCAATTTAGACCATCACACGGTGGCGTCAAGGGTAAATATTGCAGCCTCCACCCTTCAGTAGTAAGGGAATAGGACGGAAAAAGACCCCAACTTACCGAGAATTGCTCCATACAGCTTAGAAAGTAACCCAAAAAGACTTGATGAGCCAGCAGCCTGCCCAGTTGCACAGGTGCAGGCTGTTCATAAGGTAATTGGCGTTCGCCACGGGTGGTGGGTATATTCACTAATTAGGCCCTAATTAACAAGCAGCGGTAAATTACTAGGTACAGTTACTTGCTTGTATGCATGTTTGTTGATTGAAAAATAGAAACCAGTGGTCCCGTATGCTTACCTTAATTCGAATGAATACTGTAAGAAGGTTACAGAGGGCAAATCGACGGCCCACTTTCGTGTCCAGGGCACAGCTGGTCGAAGCGCTACCGGCCCGGTCAATTTAGACCATCACACGGTGGCGTCAAGGGTAAATATTGCAGCCTCCACCCTTCAGTAGTAAGGGAATAGGACGGAAAAAGACCCCAACTTACCGAGAATTGCTCCATACAGCTTAGAAAGTAACCCAAAAAGACTTGATGAGCCAGCAGCCTGCCCAGTTGCACAGGTGCAGGCTGTTCATAAGGTAATTGGCGTTCGCCACGGGTGGTGGGTATATTCACTAATTAGGCCCTAATTAACAAGCAGCGGTAAATTACTAGGTACAGTTACTTGCTTGTATGCATGTTTGTTGATTGAAAAATAGAAACCAGTGGTCCCGTATGCTTACCTTAATTCGAATGAATACTGTAAGAAGGTTACAGAGGGCAAATCGACGGCCCACTTTCGTGTCCAGGGCACAGCTGGTCGAAGCGCTACCGGCCCGGTCAATTTAGACCATCACACGGTGGCGTCAAGGGTAAATATTGCAGCCTCCACCCTTCAGTAGTAAGGGAATAGGACGGAAAAAGACCCCAACTTACCGAGAATTGCTCCATACAGCTTAGAAAGTAACCCAAAAAGACTTGATGAGCCAGCAGCCTGCCCAGTTGCACAGGTGCAGGCTGTTCATAAGGTAATTGGCGTTCGCCACGGGTGGTGGGTATATTCACTAATTAGGCCCTAATTAACAAGCAGCGGTAAATTACTAGGTACAGTTACTTGCTTGTATGCATGTTTGTTGATTGAAAAATAGAAACCAGTGGTCCCGTATGCTTACCTTAATTCGAATGAATACTGTAAGAAGGTTACAGAGGGCAAATCGACGGCCCACTTTCGTGTCCAGGGCACAGCTGGTCGAAGCGCTACCGGCCCGGTCAATTTAGACCATCACACGGTGGCGTCAAGGGTAAATATTGCAGCCTCCACCCTTCAGTAGTAAGGGAATAGGACGGAAAAAGACCCCAACTTACCGAGAATTGCTCCATACAGCTTAGAAAGTAACCCAAAAAGACTTGATGAGCCAGCAGCCTGCCCAGTTGCACAGGTGCAGGCTGTTCATAAGGTAATTGGCGTTCGCCACGGGTGGTGGGTATATTCACTAATTAGGCCCTAATTAACAAGCAGCGGTAAATTACTAGGTACAGTTACTTGCTTGTATGCATGTTTGTTGATTGAAAAATAGAAACCAGTGGTCCCGTATGCTTACCTTAATTCGAATGAATACTGTAAGAAGGTTACAGAGGGCAAATCGACGGCCCACTTTCGTGTCCAGGGCACAGCTGGTCGAAGCGCTACCGGCCCGGTCAATTTAGACCATCACACGGTGGCGTCAAGGGTAAATATTGCAGCCTCCACCCTTCAGTAGTAAGGGAATAGGACGGAAAAAGACCCCAACTTACCGAGAATTGCTCCATACAGCTTAGAAAGTAACCCAAAAAGACTTGATGAGCCAGCAGCCTGCCCAGTTGCACAGGTGCAGGCTGTTCATAAGGTAATTGGCGTTCGCCACGGGTGGTGGGTATATTCACTAATTAGGCCCTAATTAACAAGCAGCGGTAAATTACTAGGTACAGTTACTTGCTTGTATGCATGTTTGTTGATTGAAAAATAGAAACCAGTGGTCCCGTATGCTTACCTTAATTCGAATGAATACTGTAAGAAGGTTACAGAGGGCAAATCGACGGCCCACTTTCGTGTCCAGGGCACAGCTGGTCGAAGCGCTACCGGCCCGGTCAATTTAGACCATCACACGGTGGCGTCAAGGGTAAATATTGCAGCCTCCACCCTTCAGTAGTAAGGGAATAGGACGGAAAAAGACCCCAACTTACCGAGAATTGCTCCATACAGCTTAGAAAGTAACCCAAAAAGACTTGATGAGCCAGCAGCCTGCCCAGTTGCACAGGTGCAGGCTGTTCATAAGGTAATTGGCGTTCGCCACGGGTGGTGGGTATATTCACTAATTAGGCCCTAATTAACAAGCAGCGGTAAATTACTAGGTACAGTTACTTGCTTGTATGCATGTTTGTTGATTGAAAAATAGAAACCAGTGGTCCCGTATGCTTACCTTAATTCGAATGAATACTGTAAGAAGGTTACAGAGGGCAAATCGACGGCCCACTTTCGTGTCCAGGGCACAGCTGGTCGAAGCGCTACCGGCCCGGTCAATTTAGACCATCACACGGTGGCGTCAAGGGTAAATATTGCAGCCTCCACCCTTCAGTAGTAAGGGAATAGGACGGAAAAAGACCCCAACTTACCGAGAATTGCTCCATACAGCTTAGAAAGTAACCCAAAAAGACTTGATGAGCCAGCAGCCTGCCCAGTTGCACAGGTGCAGGCTGTTCATAAGGTAATTGGCGTTCGCCACGGGTGGTGGGTATATTCACTAATTAGGCCCTAATTAACAAGCAGCGGTAAATTACTAGGTACAGTTACTTGCTTGTATGCATGTTTGTTGATTGAAAAATAGAAACCAGTGGTCCCGTATGCTTACCTTAATTCGAATGAATACTGTAAGAAGGTTACAGAGGGCAAATCGACGGCCCACTTTCGTGTCCAGGGCACAGCTGGTCGAAGCGCTACCGGCCCGGTCAATTTAGACCATCACACGGTGGCGTCAAGGGTAAATATTGCAGCCTCCACCCTTCAGTAGTAAGGGAATAGGACGGAAAAAGACCCCAACTTACCGAGAATTGCTCCATACAGCTTAGAAAGTAACCCAAAAAGACTTGATGAGCCAGCAGCCTGCCCAGTTGCACAGGTGCAGGCTGTTCATAAGGTAATTGGCGTTCGCCACGGGTGGTGGGTATATTCACTAATTAGGCCCTAATTAACAAGCAGCGGTAAATTACTAGGTACAGTTACTTGCTTGTATGCATGTTTGTTGATTGAAAAATAGAAACCAGTGGTCCCGTATGCTTACCTTAATTCGAATGAATACTGTAAGAAGGTTACAGAGGGCAAATCGACGGCCCACTTTCGTGTCCAGGGCACAGCTGGTCGAAGCGCTACCGGCCCGGTCAATTTAGACCATCACACGGTGGCGTCAAGGGTAAATATTGCAGCCTCCACCCTTCAGTAGTAAGGGAATAGGACGGAAAAAGACCCCAACTTACCGAGAATTGCTCCATACAGCTTAGAAAGTAACCCAAAAAGACTTGATGAGCCAGCAGCCTGCCCAGTTGCACAGGTGCAGGCTGTTCATAAGGTAATTGGCGTTCGCCACGGGTGGTGGGTATATTCACTAATTAGGCCCTAATTAACAAGCAGCGGTAAATTACTAGGTACAGTTACTTGCTTGTATGCATGTTTGTTGATTGAAAAATAGAAACCAGTGGTCCCGTATGCTTACCTTAATTCGAATGAATACTGTAAGAAGGTTACAGAGGGCAAATCGACGGCCCACTTTCGTGTCCAGGGCACAGCTGGTCGAAGCGCTACCGGCCCGGTCAATTTAGACCATCACACGGTGGCGTCAAGGGTAAATATTGCAGCCTCCACCCTTCAGTAGTAAGGGAATAGGACGGAAAAAGACCCCAACTTACCGAGAATTGCTCCATACAGCTTAGAAAGTAACCCAAAAAGACTTGATGAGCCAGCAGCCTGCCCAGTTGCACAGGTGCAGGCTGTTCATAAGGTAATTGGCGTTCGCCACGGGTGGTGGGTATATTCACTAATTAGGCCCTAATTAACAAGCAGCGGTAAATTACTAGGTACAGTTACTTGCTTGTATGCATGTTTGTTGATTGAAAAATAGAAACCAGTGGTCCCGTATGCTTACCTTAATTCGAATGAATACTGTAAGAAGGTTACAGAGGGCAAATCGACGGCCCACTTTCGTGTCCAGGGCACAGCTGGTCGAAGCGCTACCGGCCCGGTCAATTTAGACCATCACACGGTGGCGTCAAGGGTAAATATTGCAGCCTCCACCCTTCAGTAGTAAGGGAATAGGACGGAAAAAGACCCCAACTTACCGAGAATTGCTCCATACAGCTTAGAAAGTAACCCAAAAAGACTTGATGAGCCAGCAGCCTGCCCAGTTGCACAGGTGCAGGCTGTTCATAAGGTAATTGGCGTTCGCCACGGGTGGTGGGTATATTCACTAATTAGGCCCTAATTAACAAGCAGCGGTAAATTACTAGGTACAGTTACTTGCTTGTATGCATGTTTGTTGATTGAAAAATAGAAACCAGTGGTCCCGTATGCTTACCTTAATTCGAATGAATACTGTAAGAAGGTTACAGAGGGCAAATCGACGGCCCACTTTCGTGTCCAGGGCACAGCTGGTCGAAGCGCTACCGGCCCGGTCAATTTAGACCATCACACGGTGGCGTCAAGGGTAAATATTGCAGCCTCCACCCTTCAGTAGTAAGGGAATAGGACGGAAAAAGACCCCAACTTACCGAGAATTGCTCCATACAGCTTAGAAAGTAACCCAAAAAGACTTGATGAGCCAGCAGCCTGCCCAGTTGCACAGGTGCAGGCTGTTCATAAGGTAATTGGCGTTCGCCACGGGTGGTGGGTATATTCACTAATTAGGCCCTAATTAACAAGCAGCGGTAAATTACTAGGTACAGTTACTTGCTTGTATGCATGTTTGTTGATTGAAAAATAGAAACCAGTGGTCCCGTATGCTTACCTTAATTCGAATGAATACTGTAAGAAGGTTACAGAGGGCAAATCGACGGCCCACTTTCGTGTCCAGGGCACAGCTGGTCGAAGCGCTACCGGCCCGGTCAATTTAGACCATCACACGGTGGCGTCAAGGGTAAATATTGCAGCCTCCACCCTTCAGTAGTAAGGGAATAGGACGGAAAAAGACCCCAACTTACCGAGAATTGCTCCATTACAGCTTAGAAAGTAACCCAAAAAGACTTGATGAGCCAGCAGCCTGCCCAGTTGCACAGGGCAGGCTGTTCATAAGGTAATTGGCGTTCGCCACGGGTGGTGGGTATATTCACTAATTAGGCCCTAATTAACAAGCAGCGGTAAATTACTAGGTACAGTTA
>NW_028147160.1:0-21811 GCF_963924565.1 Ascidiella aspersa | reverse complement strand
CGAAAGTGGGCCGTCGATTTTCCCTCTGTAACCTTCTTACAGTATTCATTCGAATTAAGGTAAGCATATGGGACCACTGGTTTCTATTTTTCAATCAACAAACATGCATACAAGCAAGTAACTGTACCTAGTAATTAACCGCTGCTTGTTAATTAGGGCCTAATTAGTGAATATACCCACCACCCGTGGCGAACGCCAATTACCTTATGAACAGCCTGCACCTGTGCAACTGGGCAGGCTGCTGGCTCATCAAGTCTTTTTGGGTTACTTTCTAAGTTGTATGGAGCAATTCTCGGTAAGTTGGGATGTTTTTCCGTCCTATTCCCTTACTACTGAAGGGTGGAGGCTGCAATATTTACCCTTGACGCCACCGTGTGATGGTCTAAATTGACCGGGCCGGTAGCGCTTCGACCAGCTGTGCCCTGGACACGAAAGTGGGCCGTCGATTTTCCCTCTGTAACCTTCTTACAGTATTCATTCGAATTAAGGTAAGCATATGGGACCACTGGTTTCTATTTTTCAATCAACAAACATGCATACAAGCAAGTAACTGTACCTAGTAATTAACCGCTGCTTGTTAATTAGGGCCTAATTAGTGAATATACCCACCACCCGTGGCGAACGCCAATTACCTTATGAACAGCCTGCACCTGTGCAACTGGGCAGGCTGCTGGCTCATCAAGTCTTTTTGGGTTACTTTCTAAGTTGTATGGAGCAATTCTCGGTAAGTTGGGATGTTTTTCCGTCCTATTCCCTTACTACTGAAGGGTGGAGGCTGCAATATTTACCCTTGACGCCACCGTGTGATGGTCTAAATTGACCGGGCCGGTAGCGCTTCGACCAGCTGTGCCCTGGACACGAAAGTGGGCCGTCGATTTTCCCTCTGTAACCTTCTTACAGTATTCATTCGAATTAAGGTAAGCATATGGGACCACTGGTTTCTATTTTTCAATCAACAAACATGCATACAAGCAAGTAACTGTACCTAGTAATTAACCGCTGCTTGTTAATTAGGGCCTAATTAGTGAATATACCCACCACCCGTGGCGAACGCCAATTACCTTATGAACAGCCTGCACCTGTGCAACTGGGCAGGCTGCTGGCTCATCAAGTCTTTTTGGGTTACTTTCTAAGTTGTATGGAGCAATTCTCGGTAAGTTGGGATGTTTTTCCGTCCTATTCCCTTACTACTGAAGGGTGGAGGCTGCAATATTTACCCTTGACGCCACCGTGTGATGGTCTAAATTGACCGGGCCGGTAGCGCTTCGACCAGCTGTGCCCTGGACACGAAAGTGGGCCGTCGATTTTCCCTCTGTAACCTTCTTACAGTATTCATTCGAATTAAGGTAAGCATATGGGACCACTGGTTTCTATTTTTCAATCAACAAACATGCATACAAGCAAGTAACTGTACCTAGTAATTAACCGCTGCTTGTTAATTAGGGCCTAATTAGTGAATATACCCACCACCCGTGGCGAACGCCAATTACCTTATGAACAGCCTGCACCTGTGCAACTGGGCAGGCTGCTGGCTCATCAAGTCTTTTTGGGTTACTTTCTAAGTTGTATGGAGCAATTCTCGGTAAGTTGGGATGTTTTTCCGTCCTATTCCCTTACTACTGAAGGGTGGAGGCTGCAATATTTACCCTTGACGCCACCGTGTGATGGTCTAAATTGACCGGGCCGGTAGCGCTTCGACCAGCTGTGCCCTGGACACGAAAGTGGGCCGTCGATTTTCCCTCTGTAACCTTCTTACAGTATTCATTCGAATTAAGGTAAGCATATGGGACCACTGGTTTCTATTTTTCAATCAACAAACATGCATACAAGCAAGTAACTGTACCTAGTAATTAACCGCTGCTTGTTAATTAGGGCCTAATTAGTGAATATACCCACCACCCGTGGCGAACGCCAATTACCTTATGAACAGCCTGCACCTGTGCAACTGGGCAGGCTGCTGGCTCATCAAGTCTTTTTGGGTTACTTTCTAAGTTGTATGGAGCAATTCTCGGTAAGTTGGGATGTTTTTCCGTCCTATTCCCTTACTACTGAAGGGTGGAGGCTGCAATATTTACCCTTGACGCCACCGTGTGATGGTCTAAATTGACCGGGCCGGTAGCGCTTCGACCAGCTGTGCCCTGGACACGAAAGTGGGCCGTCGATTTTCCCTCTGTAACCTTCTTACAGTATTCATTCGAATTAAGGTAAGCATATGGGACCACTGGTTTCTATTTTTCAATCAACAAACATGCATACAAGCAAGTAACTGTACCTAGTAATTAACCGCTGCTTGTTAATTAGGGCCTAATTAGTGAATATACCCACCACCCGTGGCGAACGCCAATTACCTTATGAACAGCCTGCACCTGTGCAACTGGGCAGGCTGCTGGCTCATCAAGTCTTTTTGGGTTACTTTCTAAGTTGTATGGAGCAATTCTCGGTAAGTTGGGATGTTTTTCCGTCCTATTCCCTTACTACTGAAGGGTGGAGGCTGCAATATTTACCCTTGACGCCACCGTGTGATGGTCTAAATTGACCGGGCCGGTAGCGCTTCGACCAGCTGTGCCCTGGACACGAAAGTGGGCCGTCGATTTTCCCTCTGTAACCTTCTTACAGTATTCATTCGAATTAAGGTAAGCATATGGGACCACTGGTTTCTATTTTTCAATCAACAAACATGCATACAAGCAAGTAACTGTACCTAGTAATTAACCGCTGCTTGTTAATTAGGGCCTAATTAGTGAATATACCCACCACCCGTGGCGAACGCCAATTACCTTATGAACAGCCTGCACCTGTGCAACTGGGCAGGCTGCTGGCTCATCAAGTCTTTTTGGGTTACTTTCTAAGTTGTATGGAGCAATTCTCGGTAAGTTGGGATGTTTTTCCGTCCTATTCCCTTACTACTGAAGGGTGGAGGCTGCAATATTTACCCTTGACGCCACCGTGTGATGGTCTAAATTGACCGGGCCGGTAGCGCTTCGACCAGCTGTGCCCTGGACACGAAAGTGGGCCGTCGATTTTCCCTCTGTAACCTTCTTACAGTATTCATTCGAATTAAGGTAAGCATATGGGACCACTGGTTTCTATTTTTCAATCAACAAACATGCATACAAGCAAGTAACTGTACCTAGTAATTAACCGCTGCTTGTTAATTAGGGCCTAATTAGTGAATATACCCACCACCCGTGGCGAACGCCAATTACCTTATGAACAGCCTGCACCTGTGCAACTGGGCAGGCTGCTGGCTCATCAAGTCTTTTTGGGTTACTTTCTAAGTTGTATGGAGCAATTCTCGGTAAGTTGGGATGTTTTTCCGTCCTATTCCCTTACTACTGAAGGGTGGAGGCTGCAATATTTACCCTTGACGCCACCGTGTGATGGTCTAAATTGACCGGGCCGGTAGCGCTTCGACCAGCTGTGCCCTGGACACGAAAGTGGGCCGTCGATTTTCCCTCTGTAACCTTCTTACAGTATTCATTCGAATTAAGGTAAGCATATGGGACCACTGGTTTCTATTTTTCAATCAACAAACATGCATACAAGCAAGTAACTGTACCTAGTAATTAACCGCTGCTTGTTAATTAGGGCCTAATTAGTGAATATACCCACCACCCGTGGCGAACGCCAATTACCTTATGAACAGCCTGCACCTGTGCAACTGGGCAGGCTGCTGGCTCATCAAGTCTTTTTGGGTTACTTTCTAAGTTGTATGGAGCAATTCTCGGTAAGTTGGGATGTTTTTCCGTCCTATTCCCTTACTACTGAAGGGTGGAGGCTGCAATATTTACCCTTGACGCCACCGTGTGATGGTCTAAATTGACCGGGCCGGTAGCGCTTCGACCAGCTGTGCCCTGGACACGAAAGTGGGCCGTCGATTTTCCCTCTGTAACCTTCTTACAGTATTCATTCGAATTAAGGTAAGCATATGGGACCACTGGTTTCTATTTTTCAATCAACAAACATGCATACAAGCAAGTAACTGTACCTAGTAATTAACCGCTGCTTGTTAATTAGGGCCTAATTAGTGAATATACCCACCACCCGTGGCGAACGCCAATTACCTTATGAACAGCCTGCACCTGTGCAACTGGGCAGGCTGCTGGCTCATCAAGTCTTTTTGGGTTACTTTCTAAGTTGTATGGAGCAATTCTCGGTAAGTTGGGATGTTTTTCCGTCCTATTCCCTTACTACTGAAGGGTGGAGGCTGCAATATTTACCCTTGACGCCACCGTGTGATGGTCTAAATTGACCGGGCCGGTAGCGCTTCGACCAGCTGTGCCCTGGACACGAAAGTGGGCCGTCGATTTTCCCTCTGTAACCTTCTTACAGTATTCATTCGAATTAAGGTAAGCATATGGGACCACTGGTTTCTATTTTTCAATCAACAAACATGCATACAAGCAAGTAACTGTACCTAGTAATTAACCGCTGCTTGTTAATTAGGGCCTAATTAGTGAATATACCCACCACCCGTGGCGAACGCCAATTACCTTATGAACAGCCTGCACCTGTGCAACTGGGCAGGCTGCTGGCTCATCAAGTCTTTTTGGGTTACTTTCTAAGTTGTATGGAGCAATTCTCGGTAAGTTGGGATGTTTTTCCGTCCTATTCCCTTACTACTGAAGGGTGGAGGCTGCAATATTTACCCTTGACGCCACCGTGTGATGGTCTAAATTGACCGGGCCGGTAGCGCTTCGACCAGCTGTGCCCTGGACACGAAAGTGGGCCGTCGATTTTCCCTCTGTAACCTTCTTACAGTATTCATTCGAATTAAGGTAAGCATATGGGACCACTGGTTTCTATTTTTCAATCAACAAACATGCATACAAGCAAGTAACTGTACCTAGTAATTAACCGCTGCTTGTTAATTAGGGCCTAATTAGTGAATATACCCACCACCCGTGGCGAACGCCAATTACCTTATGAACAGCCTGCACCTGTGCAACTGGGCAGGCTGCTGGCTCATCAAGTCTTTTTGGGTTACTTTCTAAGTTGTATGGAGCAATTCTCGGTAAGTTGGGATGTTTTTCCGTCCTATTCCCTTACTACTGAAGGGTGGAGGCTGCAATATTTACCCTTGACGCCACCGTGTGATGGTCTAAATTGACCGGGCCGGTAGCGCTTCGACCAGCTGTGCCCTGGACACGAAAGTGGGCCGTCGATTTTCCCTCTGTAACCTTCTTACAGTATTCATTCGAATTAAGGTAAGCATATGGGACCACTGGTTTCTATTTTTCAATCAACAAACATGCATACAAGCAAGTAACTGTACCTAGTAATTAACCGCTGCTTGTTAATTAGGGCCTAATTAGTGAATATACCCACCACCCGTGGCGAACGCCAATTACCTTATGAACAGCCTGCACCTGTGCAACTGGGCAGGCTGCTGGCTCATCAAGTCTTTTTGGGTTACTTTCTAAGTTGTATGGAGCAATTCTCGGTAAGTTGGGATGTTTTTCCGTCCTATTCCCTTACTACTGAAGGGTGGAGGCTGCAATATTTACCCTTGACGCCACCGTGTGATGGTCTAAATTGACCGGGCCGGTAGCGCTTCGACCAGCTGTGCCCTGGACACGAAAGTGGGCCGTCGATTTTCCCTCTGTAACCTTCTTACAGTATTCATTCGAATTAAGGTAAGCATATGGGACCACTGGTTTCTATTTTTCAATCAACAAACATGCATACAAGCAAGTAACTGTACCTAGTAATTAACCGCTGCTTGTTAATTAGGGCCTAATTAGTGAATATACCCACCACCCGTGGCGAACGCCAATTACCTTATGAACAGCCTGCACCTGTGCAACTGGGCAGGCTGCTGGCTCATCAAGTCTTTTTGGGTTACTTTCTAAGTTGTATGGAGCAATTCTCGGTAAGTTGGGATGTTTTTCCGTCCTATTCCCTTACTACTGAAGGGTGGAGGCTGCAATATTTACCCTTGACGCCACCGTGTGATGGTCTAAATTGACCGGGCCGGTAGCGCTTCGACCAGCTGTGCCCTGGACACGAAAGTGGGCCGTCGATTTTCCCTCTGTAACCTTCTTACAGTATTCATTCGAATTAAGGTAAGCATATGGGACCACTGGTTTCTATTTTTCAATCAACAAACATGCATACAAGCAAGTAACTGTACCTAGTAATTAACCGCTGCTTGTTAATTAGGGCCTAATTAGTGAATATACCCACCACCCGTGGCGAACGCCAATTACCTTATGAACAGCCTGCACCTGTGCAACTGGGCAGGCTGCTGGCTCATCAAGTCTTTTTGGGTTACTTTCTAAGTTGTATGGAGCAATTCTCGGTAAGTTGGGATGTTTTTCCGTCCTATTCCCTTACTACTGAAGGGTGGAGGCTGCAATATTTACCCTTGACGCCACCGTGTGATGGTCTAAATTGACCGGGCCGGTAGCGCTTCGACCAGCTGTGCCCTGGACACGAAAGTGGGCCGTCGATTTTCCCTCTGTAACCTTCTTACAGTATTCATTCGAATTAAGGTAAGCATATGGGACCACTGGTTTCTATTTTTCAATCAACAAACATGCATACAAGCAAGTAACTGTACCTAGTAATTAACCGCTGCTTGTTAATTAGGGCCTAATTAGTGAATATACCCACCACCCGTGGCGAACGCCAATTACCTTATGAACAGCCTGCACCTGTGCAACTGGGCAGGCTGCTGGCTCATCAAGTCTTTTTGGGTTACTTTCTAAGTTGTATGGAGCAATTCTCGGTAAGTTGGGATGTTTTTCCGTCCTATTCCCTTACTACTGAAGGGTGGAGGCTGCAATATTTACCCTTGACGCCACCGTGTGATGGTCTAAATTGACCGGGCCGGTAGCGCTTCGACCAGCTGTGCCCTGGACACGAAAGTGGGCCGTCGATTTTCCCTCTGTAACCTTCTTACAGTATTCATTCGAATTAAGGTAAGCATATGGGACCACTGGTTTCTATTTTTCAATCAACAAACATGCATACAAGCAAGTAACTGTACCTAGTAATTAACCGCTGCTTGTTAATTAGGGCCTAATTAGTGAATATACCCACCACCCGTGGCGAACGCCAATTACCTTATGAACAGCCTGCACCTGTGCAACTGGGCAGGCTGCTGGCTCATCAAGTCTTTTTGGGTTACTTTCTAAGTTGTATGGAGCAATTCTCGGTAAGTTGGGATGTTTTTCCGTCCTATTCCCTTACTACTGAAGGGTGGAGGCTGCAATATTTACCCTTGACGCCACCGTGTGATGGTCTAAATTGACCGGGCCGGTAGCGCTTCGACCAGCTGTGCCCTGGACACGAAAGTGGGCCGTCGATTTTCCCTCTGTAACCTTCTTACAGTATTCATTCGAATTAAGGTAAGCATATGGGACCACTGGTTTCTATTTTTCAATCAACAAACATGCATACAAGCAAGTAACTGTACCTAGTAATTAACCGCTGCTTGTTAATTAGGGCCTAATTAGTGAATATACCCACCACCCGTGGCGAACGCCAATTACCTTATGAACAGCCTGCACCTGTGCAACTGGGCAGGCTGCTGGCTCATCAAGTCTTTTTGGGTTACTTTCTAAGTTGTATGGAGCAATTCTCGGTAAGTTGGGATGTTTTTCCGTCCTATTCCCTTACTACTGAAGGGTGGAGGCTGCAATATTTACCCTTGACGCCACCGTGTGATGGTCTAAATTGACCGGGCCGGTAGCGCTTCGACCAGCTGTGCCCTGGACACGAAAGTGGGCCGTCGATTTTCCCTCTGTAACCTTCTTACAGTATTCATTCGAATTAAGGTAAGCATATGGGACCACTGGTTTCTATTTTTCAATCAACAAACATGCATACAAGCAAGTAACTGTACCTAGTAATTAACCGCTGCTTGTTAATTAGGGCCTAATTAGTGAATATACCCACCACCCGTGGCGAACGCCAATTACCTTATGAACAGCCTGCACCTGTGCAACTGGGCAGGCTGCTGGCTCATCAAGTCTTTTTGGGTTACTTTCTAAGTTGTATGGAGCAATTCTCGGTAAGTTGGGATGTTTTTCCGTCCTATTCCCTTACTACTGAAGGGTGGAGGCTGCAATATTTACCCTTGACGCCACCGTGTGATGGTCTAAATTGACCGGGCCGGTAGCGCTTCGACCAGCTGTGCCCTGGACACGAAAGTGGGCCGTCGATTTTCCCTCTGTAACCTTCTTACAGTATTCATTCGAATTAAGGTAAGCATATGGGACCACTGGTTTCTATTTTTCAATCAACAAACATGCATACAAGCAAGTAACTGTACCTAGTAATTAACCGCTGCTTGTTAATTAGGGCCTAATTAGTGAATATACCCACCACCCGTGGCGAACGCCAATTACCTTATGAACAGCCTGCACCTGTGCAACTGGGCAGGCTGCTGGCTCATCAAGTCTTTTTGGGTTACTTTCTAAGTTGTATGGAGCAATTCTCGGTAAGTTGGGATGTTTTTCCGTCCTATTCCCTTACTACTGAAGGGTGGAGGCTGCAATATTTACCCTTGACGCCACCGTGTGATGGTCTAAATTGACCGGGCCGGTAGCGCTTCGACCAGCTGTGCCCTGGACACGAAAGTGGGCCGTCGATTTTCCCTCTGTAACCTTCTTACAGTATTCATTCGAATTAAGGTAAGCATATGGGACCACTGGTTTCTATTTTTCAATCAACAAACATGCATACAAGCAAGTAACTGTACCTAGTAATTAACCGCTGCTTGTTAATTAGGGCCTAATTAGTGAATATACCCACCACCCGTGGCGAACGCCAATTACCTTATGAACAGCCTGCACCTGTGCAACTGGGCAGGCTGCTGGCTCATCAAGTCTTTTTGGGTTACTTTCTAAGTTGTATGGAGCAATTCTCGGTAAGTTGGGATGTTTTTCCGTCCTATTCCCTTACTACTGAAGGGTGGAGGCTGCAATATTTACCCTTGACGCCACCGTGTGATGGTCTAAATTGACCGGGCCGGTAGCGCTTCGACCAGCTGTGCCCTGGACACGAAAGTGGGCCGTCGATTTTCCCTCTGTAACCTTCTTACAGTATTCATTCGAATTAAGGTAAGCATATGGGACCACTGGTTTCTATTTTTCAATCAACAAACATGCATACAAGCAAGTAACTGTACCTAGTAATTAACCGCTGCTTGTTAATTAGGGCCTAATTAGTGAATATACCCACCACCCGTGGCGAACGCCAATTACCTTATGAACAGCCTGCACCTGTGCAACTGGGCAGGCTGCTGGCTCATCAAGTCTTTTTGGGTTACTTTCTAAGTTGTATGGAGCAATTCTCGGTAAGTTGGGATGTTTTTCCGTCCTATTCCCTTACTACTGAAGGGTGGAGGCTGCAATATTTACCCTTGACGCCACCGTGTGATGGTCTAAATTGACCGGGCCGGTAGCGCTTCGACCAGCTGTGCCCTGGACACGAAAGTGGGCCGTCGATTTTCCCTCTGTAACCTTCTTACAGTATTCATTCGAATTAAGGTAAGCATATGGGACCACTGGTTTCTATTTTTCAATCAACAAACATGCATACAAGCAAGTAACTGTACCTAGTAATTAACCGCTGCTTGTTAATTAGGGCCTAATTAGTGAATATACCCACCACCCGTGGCGAACGCCAATTACCTTATGAACAGCCTGCACCTGTGCAACTGGGCAGGCTGCTGGCTCATCAAGTCTTTTTGGGTTACTTTCTAAGTTGTATGGAGCAATTCTCGGTAAGTTGGGATGTAACATCCCAACTTCCTGATTCCCTTACTACTGAAGGGTGGAGGCTGCAATATTTACCCTTGACGCCACCGTGTGATGGTCTAAATTGACCGGGCCGGTAGCGCTTCGACCAGCTGTGCCCTGGACACGAAAGTGGGCCGTCGATTTTCCCTCTGTAACCTTCTTACAGTATTCATTCGAATTAAGGTAAGCATATGGGACCACTGGTTTCTATTTTTCAATCAACAAACATGCATACAAGCAAGTAACTGTACCTAGTAATTAACCGCTGCTTGTTAATTAGGGCCTAATTAGTGAATATACCCACCACCCGTGGCGAACGCCAATTACCTTATGAACAGCCTGCACCTGTGCAACTGGGCAGGCTGCTGGCTCATCAAGTCTTTTTGGGTTACTTTCTAAGTTGTATGGAGCAATTCTCGGTAAGTTGGGATGTTTTCCCGTCCTATTCCCTTACTACTGAAGGGTGGAGGCTGCAATATTTACCCTTGACGCCACCGTGTGATGGTCTAAATTGACCGGGCCGGTAGCGCTTCGACCAGCTGTGCCCTGGACACGAAAGTGGGCCGTCGATTTTCCCTCTGTAACCTTCTTACAGTATTCATTCGAATTAAGGTAAGCATATGGGACCACTGGTTTCTATTTTTCAATCAACAAACATGCATACAAGCAAGTAACTGTACCTAGTAATTAACCGCTGCTTGTTAATTAGGGCCTAATTAGTGAATATACCCACCACCCGTGGCGAACGCCAATTACCTTATGAACAGCCTGCACCTGTGCAACTGGGCAGGCTGCTGGCTCATCAAGTCTTTTTGGGTTACTTTCTAAGTTGTATGGAGCAATTCTCGGTAAGTTGGGATGTTTTTCCGTCCTATTCCCTTACTACTGAAGGGTGGAGGCTGCAATATTTACCCTTGACGCCACCGTGTGATGGTCTAAATTGACCGGGCCGGTAGCGCTTCGACCAGCTGTGCCCTGGACACGAAAGTGGGCCGTCGATTTTCCCTCTGTAACCTTCTTACAGTATTCATTCGAATTAAGGTAAGCATATGGGACCACTGGTTTCTATTTTTCAATCAACAAACATGCATACAAGCAAGTAACTGTACCTAGTAATTAACCGCTGCTTGTTAATTAGGGCCTAATTAGTGAATATACCCACCACCCGTGGCGAACGCCAATTACCTTATGAACAGCCTGCACCTGTGCAACTGGGCAGGCTGCTGGCTCATCAAGTCTTTTTGGGTTACTTTCTAAGTTGTATGGAGCAATTCTCGGTAAGTTGGGATGTTTTTCCGTCCTATTCCCTTACTACTGAAGGGTGGAGGCTGCAATATTTACCCTTGACGCCACCGTGTGATGGTCTAAATTGACCGGGCCGGTAGCGCTTCGACCAGCTGTGCCCTGGACACGAAAGTGGGCCGTCGATTTTCCCTCTGTAACCTTCTTACAGTATTCATTCGAATTAAGGTAAGCATATGGGACCACTGGTTTCTATTTTTCAATCAACAAACATGCATACAAGCAAGTAACTGTACCTAGTAATTAACCGCTGCTTGTTAATTAGGGCCTAATTAGTGAATATACCCACCACCCGTGGCGAACGCCAATTACCTTATGAACAGCCTGCACCTGTGCAACTGGGCAGGCTGCTGGCTCATCAAGTCTTTTTGGGTTACTTTCTAAGTTGTATGGAGCAATTCTCGGTAAGTTGGGATGTTTTTCCGTCCTATTCCCTTACTACTGAAGGGTGGAGGCTGCAATATTTACCCTTGACGCCACCGTGTGATGGTCTAAATTGACCGGGCCGGTAGCGCTTCGACCAGCTGTGCCCTGGACACGAAAGTGGGCCGTCGATTTTCCCTCTGTAACCTTCTTACAGTATTCATTCGAATTAAGGTAAGCATATGGGACCACTGGTTTCTATTTTTCAATCAACAAACATGCATACAAGCAAGTAACTGTACCTAGTAATTAACCGCTGCTTGTTAATTAGGGCCTAATTAGTGAATATACCCACCACCCGTGGCGAACGCCAATTACCTTATGAACAGCCTGCACCTGTGCAACTGGGCAGGCTGCTGGCTCATCAAGTCTTTTTGGGTTACTTTCTAAGTTGTATGGAGCAATTCTCGGTAAGTTGGGATGTTTTTCCGTCCTATTCCCTTACTACTGAAGGGTGGAGGCTGCAATATTTACCCTTGACGCCACCGTGTGATGGTCTAAATTGACCGGGCCGGTAGCGCTTCGACCAGCTGTGCCCTGGACACGAAAGTGGGCCGTCGATTTTCCCTCTGTAACCTTCTTACAGTATTCATTCGAATTAAGGTAAGCATATGGGACCACTGGTTTCTATTTTTCAATCAACAAACATGCATACAAGCAAGTAACTGTACCTAGTAATTAACCGCTGCTTGTTAATTAGGGCCTAATTAGTGAATATACCCACCACCCGTGGCGAACGCCAATTACCTTATGAACAGCCTGCACCTGTGCAACTGGGCAGGCTGCTGGCTCATCAAGTCTTTTTGGGTTACTTTCTAAGTTGTATGGAGCAATTCTCGGTAAGTTGGGATGTTTTTCCGTCCTATTCCCTTACTACTGAAGGGTGGAGGCTGCAATATTTACCCTTGACGCCACCGTGTGATGGTCTAAATTGACCGGGCCGGTAGCGCTTCGACCAGCTGTGCCCTGGACACGAAAGTGGGCCGTCGATTTTCCCTCTGTAACCTTCTTACAGTATTCATTCGAATTAAGGTAAGCATATGGGACCACTGGTTTCTATTTTTCAATCAACAAACATGCATACAAGCAAGTAACTGTACCTAGTAATTAACCGCTGCTTGTTAATTAGGGCCTAATTAGTGAATATACCCACCACCCGTGGCGAACGCCAATTACCTTATGAACAGCCTGCACCTGTGCAACTGGGCAGGCTGCTGGCTCATCAAGTCTTTTTGGGTTACTTTCTAAGTTGTATGGAGCAATTCTCGGTAAGTTGGGATGTTTTTCCGTCCTATTCCCTTACTACTGAAGGGTGGAGGCTGCAATATTTACCCTTGACGCCACCGTGTGATGGTCTAAATTGACCGGGCCGGTAGCGCTTCGACCAGCTGTGCCCTGGACACGAAAGTGGGCCGTCGATTTTCCCTCTGTAACCTTCTTACAGTATTCATTCGAATTAAGGTAAGCATATGGGACCACTGGTTTCTATTTTTCAATCAACAAACATGCATACAAGCAAGTAACTGTACCTAGTAATTAACCGCTGCTTGTTAATTAGGGCCTAATTAGTGAATATACCCACCACCCGTGGCGAACGCCAATTACCTTATGAACAGCCTGCACCTGTGCAACTGGGCAGGCTGCTGGCTCATCAAGTCTTTTTGGGTTACTTTCTAAGTTGTATGGAGCAATTCTCGGTAAGTTGGGATGTTTTTCCGTCCTATTCCCTTACTACTGAAGGGTGGAGGCTGCAATATTTACCCTTGACGCCACCGTGTGATGGTCTAAATTGACCGGGCCGGTAGCGCTTCGACCAGCTGTGCCCTGGACACGAAAGTGGGCCGTCGATTTTCCCTCTGTAACCTTCTTACAGTATTCATTCGAATTAAGGTAAGCATATGGGACCACTGGTTTCTATTTTTCAATCAACAAACATGCATACAAGCAAGTAACTGTACCTAGTAATTAACCGCTGCTTGTTAATTAGGGCCTAATTAGTGAATATACCCACCACCCGTGGCGAACGCCAATTACCTTATGAACAGCCTGCACCTGTGCAACTGGGCAGGCTGCTGGCTCATCAAGTCTTTTTGGGTTACTTTCTAAGTTGTATGGAGCAATTCTCGGTAAGTTGGGATGTTTTTCCGTCCTATTCCCTTACTACTGAAGGGTGGAGGCTGCAATATTTACCCTTGACGCCACCGTGTGATGGTCTAAATTGACCGGGCCGGTAGCGCTTCGACCAGCTGTGCCCTGGACACGAAAGTGGGCCGTCGATTTTCCCTCTGTAACCTTCTTACAGTATTCATTCGAATTAAGGTAAGCATATGGGACCACTGGTTTCTATTTTTCAATCAACAAACATGCATACAAGCAAGTAACTGTACCTAGTAATTAACCGCTGCTTGTTAATTAGGGCCTAATTAGTGAATATACCCACCACCCGTGGCGAACGCCAATTACCTTATGAACAGCCTGCACCTGTGCAACTGGGCAGGCTGCTGGCTCATCAAGTCTTTTTGGGTTACTTTCTAAGTTGTATGGAGCAATTCTCGGTAAGTTGGGATGTTTTTCCGTCCTATTCCCTTACTACTGAAGGGTGGAGGCTGCAATATTTACCCTTGACGCCACCGTGTGATGGTCTAAATTGACCGGGCCGGTAGCGCTTCGACCAGCTGTGCCCTGGACACGAAAGTGGGCCGTCGATTTTCCCTCTGTAACCTTCTTACAGTATTCATTCGAATTAAGGTAAGCATATGGGACCACTGGTTTCTATTTTTCAATCAACAAACATGCATACAAGCAAGTAACTGTACCTAGTAATTAACCGCTGCTTGTTAATTAGGGCCTAATTAGTGAATATACCCACCACCCGTGGCGAACGCCAATTACCTTATGAACAGCCTGCACCTGTGCAACTGGGCAGGCTGCTGGCTCATCAAGTCTTTTTGGGTTACTTTCTAAGTTGTATGGAGCAATTCTCGGTAAGTTGGGATGTTTTTCCGTCCTATTCCCTTACTACTGAAGGGTGGAGGCTGCAATATTTACCCTTGACGCCACCGTGTGATGGTCTAAATTGACCGGGCCGGTAGCGCTTCGACCAGCTGTGCCCTGGACACGAAAGTGGGCCGTCGATTTTCCCTCTGTAACCTTCTTACAGTATTCATTCGAATTAAGGTAAGCATATGGGACCACTGGTTTCTATTTTTCAATCAACAAACATGCATACAAGCAAGTAACTGTACCTAGTAATTAACCGCTGCTTGTTAATTAGGGCCTAATTAGTGAATATACCCACCACCCGTGGCGAACGCCAATTACCTTATGAACAGCCTGCACCTGTGCAACTGGGCAGGCTGCTGGCTCATCAAGTCTTTTTGGGTTACTTTCTAAGTTGTATGGAGCAATTCTCGGTAAGTTGGGATGTTTTTCCGTCCTATTCCCTTACTACTGAAGGGTGGAGGCTGCAATATTTACCCTTGACGCCACCGTGTGATGGTCTAAATTGACCGGGCCGGTAGCGCTTCGACCAGCTGTGCCCTGGACACGAAAGTGGGCCGTCGATTTTCCCTCTGTAACCTTCTTACAGTATTCATTCGAATTAAGGTAAGCATATGGGACCACTGGTTTCTATTTTTCAATCAACAAACATGCATACAAGCAAGTAACTGTACCTAGTAATTAACCGCTGCTTGTTAATTAGGGCCTAATTAGTGAATATACCCACCACCCGTGGCGAACGCCAATTACCTTATGAACAGCCTGCACCTGTGCAACTGGGCAGGCTGCTGGCTCATCAAGTCTTTTTGGGTTACTTTCTAAGTTGTATGGAGCAATTCTCGGTAAGTTGGGATGTTTTTCCGTCCTATTCCCTTACTACTGAAGGGTGGAGGCTGCAATATTTACCCTTGACGCCACCGTGTGATGGTCTAAATTGACCGGGCCGGTAGCGCTTCGACCAGCTGTGCCCTGGACACGAAAGTGGGCCGTCGATTTTCCCTCTGTAACCTTCTTACAGTATTCATTCGAATTAAGGTAAGCATATGGGACCACTGGTTTCTATTTTTCAATCAACAAACATGCATACAAGCAAGTAACTGTACCTAGTAATTAACCGCTGCTTGTTAATTAGGGCCTAATTAGTGAATATACCCACCACCCGTGGCGAACGCCAATTACCTTATGAACAGCCTGCACCTGTGCAACTGGGCAGGCTGCTGGCTCATCAAGTCTTTTTGGGTTACTTTCTAAGTTGTATGGAGCAATTCTCGGTAAGTTGGGATGTTTTTCCGTCCTATTCCCTTACTACTGAAGGGTGGAGGCTGCAATATTTACCCTTGACGCCACCGTGTGATGGTCTAAATTGACCGGGCCGGTAGCGCTTCGACCAGCTGTGCCCTGGACACGAAAGTGGGCCGTCGATTTTCCCTCTGTAACCTTCTTACAGTATTCATTCGAATTAAGGTAAGCATATGGGACCACTGGTTTCTATTTTTCAATCAACAAACATGCATACAAGCAAGTAACTGTACCTAGTAATTAACCGCTGCTTGTTAATTAGGGCCTAATTAGTGAATATACCCACCACCCGTGGCGAACGCCAATTACCTTATGAACAGCCTGCACCTGTGCAACTGGGCAGGCTGCTGGCTCATCAAGTCTTTTTGGGTTACTTCTAAGTTGTATGGAGCAATTCTCGGTAAGTTGGGATGTTTTTCCGTCCTATTCCCTTACTACTGAAGGGTGGAGGCTGCAATATTTACCCTTGACGCCACCGTGTGATGGTCTAAATTGACCGGGCCGGTAGCGCTTCGACCAGCTGTGCCCTGGACACGAAAGTGGGCCGTCGATTTTCCCTCTGTAACCTTCTTACAGTATTCATTCGAATTAAGGTAAGCATATGGGACCACTGGTTTCTATTTTTCAATCAACAAACATGCATACAAGCAAGTAACTGTACCTAGTAATTAACCGCTGCTTGTTAATTAGGGCCTAATTAGTGAATATACCCACCACCCGTGGCGAACGCCAATTACCTTATGAACAGCCTGCACCTGTGCAACTGGGCAGGCTGCTGGCTCATCAAGTCTTTTTGGGTTACTTTCTAAGTTGTATGGAGCAATTCTCGGTAAGTTGGGATGTTTTTCCGTCCTATTCCCTTACTACTGAAGGGTGGAGGCTGCAATATTTACCCTTGACGCCACCGTGTGATGGTCTAAATTGACCGGGCCGGTAGCGCTTCGACCAGCTGTGCCCTGGACACGAAAGTGGGCCGTCGATTTTCCCTCTGTAACCTTCTTACAGTATTCATTCGAATTAAGGTAAGCATATGGGACCACTGGTTTCTATTTTTCAATCAACAAACATGCATACAAGCAAGTAACTGTACCTAGTAATTAACCGCTGCTTGTTAATTAGGGCCTAATTAGTGAATATACCCACCACCCGTGGCGAACGCCAATTACCTTATGAACAGCCTGCACCTGTGCAACTGGGCAGGCTGCTGGCTCATCAAGTCTTTTTGGGTTACTTTCTAAGTTGTATGGAGCAATTCTCGGTAAGTTGGGATGTTTTTCCGTCCTATTCCCTTACTACTGAAGGGTGGAGGCTGCAATATTTACCCTTGACGCCACCGTGTGATGGTCTAAATTGACCGGGCCGGTAGCGCTTCGACCAGCTGTGCCCTGGACACGAAAGTGGGCCGTCGATTTTCCCTCTGTAACCTTCTTACAGTATTCATTCGAATTAAGGTAAGCATATGGGACCACTGGTTTCTATTTTTCAATCAACAAACATGCATACAAGCAAGTAACTGTACCTAGTAATTAACCGCTGCTTGTTAATTAGGGCCTAATTAGTGAATATACCCACCACCCGTGGCGAACGCCAATTACCTTATGAACAGCCTGCACCTGTGCAACTGGGCAGGCTGCTGGCTCATCAAGTCTTTTTGGGTTACTTTCTAAGTTGTATGGAGCAATTCTCGGTAAGTTGGGATGTTTTTCCGTCCTATTCCCTTACTACTGAAGGGTGGAGGCTGCAATATTTACCCTTGACGCCACCGTGTGATGGTCTAAATTGACCGGGCCGGTAGCGCTTCGACCAGCTGTGCCCTGGACACGAAAGTGGGCCGTCGATTTTCCCTCTGTAACCTTCTTACAGTATTCATTCGAATTAAGGTAAGCATATGGGACCACTGGTTTCTATTTTTCAATCAACAAACATGCATACAAGCAAGTAACTGTACCTAGTAATTAACCGCTGCTTGTTAATTAGGGCCTAATTAGTGAATATACCCACCACCCGTGGCGAACGCCAATTACCTTATGAACAGCCTGCACCTGTGCAACTGGGCAGGCTGCTGGCTCATCAAGTCTTTTTGGGTTACTTTCTAAGTTGTATGGAGCAATTCTCGGTAAGTTGGGATGTTTTTCCGTCCTATTCCCTTACTACTGAAGGGTGGAGGCTGCAATATTTACCCTTGACGCCACCGTGTGATGGTCTAAATTGACCGGGCCGGTAGCGCTTCGACCAGCTGTGCCCTGGACACGAAAGTGGGCCGTCGATTTTCCCTCTGTAACCTTCTTACAGTATTCATTCGAATTAAGGTAAGCATATGGGACCACTGGTTTCTATTTTTCAATCAACAAACATGCATACAAGCAAGTAACTGTACCTAGTAATTAACCGCTGCTTGTTAATTAGGGCCTAATTAGTGAATATACCCACCACCCGTGGCGAACGCCAATTACCTTATGAACAGCCTGCACCTGTGCAACTGGGCAGGCTGCTGGCTCATCAAGTCTTTTTGGGTTACTTTCTAAGTTGTATGGAGCAATTCTCGGTAAGTTGGGATGTTTTTCCGTCCTATTCCCTTACTACTGAAGGGTGGAGGCTGCAATATTTACCCTTGACGCCACCGTGTGATGGTCTAAATTGACCGGGCCGGTAGCGCTTCGACCAGCTGTGCCCTGGACACGAAAGTGGGCCGTCGATTTTCCCTCTGTAACCTTCTTACAGTATTCATTCGAATTAAGGTAAGCATATGGGACCACTGGTTTCTATTTTTCAATCAACAAACATGCATACAAGCAAGTAACTGTACCTAGTAATTAACCGCTGCTTGTTAATTAGGGCCTAATTAGTGAATATACCCACCACCCGTGGCGAACGCCAATTACCTTATGAACAGCCTGCACCTGTGCAACTGGGCAGGCTGCTGGCTCATCAAGTCTTTTTGGGTTACTTTCTAAGTTGTATGGAGCAATTCTCGGTAAGTTGGGATGTTTTTCCGTCCTATTCCCTTACTACTGAAGGGTGGAGGCTGCAATATTTACCCTTGACGCCACCGTGTGATGGTCTAAATTGACCGGGCCGGTAGCGCTTCGACCAGCTGTGCCCTGGACACGAAAGTGGGCCGTCGATTTTCCCTCTGTAACCTTCTTACAGTATTCATTCGAATTAAGGTAAGCATATGGGACCACTGGTTTCTATTTTTCAATCAACAAACATGCATACAAGCAAGTAACTGTACCTAGTAATTAACCGCTGCTTGTTAATTAGGGCCTAATTAGTGAATATACCCACCACCCGTGGCGAACGCCAATTACCTTATGAACAGCCTGCACCTGTGCAACTGGGCAGGCTGCTGGCTCATCAAGTCTTTTTGGGTTACTTTCTAAGTTGTATGGAGCAATTCTCGGTAAGTTGGGATGTTTTTCCGTCCTATTCCCTTACTACTGAAGGGTGGAGGCTGCAATATTTACCCTTGACGCCACCGTGTGATGGTCTAAATTGACCGGGCCGGTAGCGCTTCGACCAGCTGTGCCCTGGACACGAAAGTGGGCCGTCGATTTTCCCTCTGTAACCTTCTTACAGTATTCATTCGAATTAAGGTAAGCATATGGGACCACTGGTTTCTATTTTTCAATCAACAAACATGCATACAAGCAAGTAACTGTACCTAGTAATTAACCGCTGCTTGTTAATTAGGGCCTAATTAGTGAATATACCCACCACCCGTGGCGAACGCCAATTACCTTATGAACAGCCTGCACCTGTGCAACTGGGCAGGCTGCTGGCTCATCAAGTCTTTTTGGGTTACTTTCTAAGTTGTATGGAGCAATTCTCGGTAAGTTGGGATGTTTTTCCGTCCTATTCCCTTACTACTGAAGGGTGGAGGCTGCAATATTTACCCTTGACGCCACCGTGTGATGGTCTAAATTGACCGGGCCGGTAGCGCTTCGACCAGCTGTGCCCTGGACACGAAAGTGGGCCGTCGATTTTCCCTCTGTAACCTTCTTACAGTATTCATTCGAATTAAGGTAAGCATATGGGACCACTGGTTTCTATTTTTCAATCAACAAACATGCATACAAGCAAGTAACTGTACCTAGTAATTAACCGCTGCTTGTTAATTAGGGCCTAATTAGTGAATATACCCACCACCCGTGGCGAACGCCAATTACCTTATGAACAGCCTGCACCTGTGCAACTGGGCAGGCTGCTGGCTCATCAAGTCTTTTTGGGTTACTTTCTAAGTTGTATGGAGCAATTCTCGGTAAGTTGGGATGTTTTTCCGTCCTATTCCCTTACTACTGAAGGGTGGAGGCTGCAATATTTACCCTTGACGCCACCGTGTGATGGTCTAAATTGACCGGGCCGGTAGCGCTTCGACCAGCTGTGCCCTGGACACGAAAGTGGGCCGTCGATTTTCCCTCTGTAACCTTCTTACAGTATTCATTCGAATTAAGGTAAGCATATGGGACCACTGGTTTCTATTTTTCAATCAACAAACATGCATACAAGCAAGTAACTGTACCTAGTAATTAACCGCTGCTTGTTAATTAGGGCCTAATTAGTGAATATACCCACCACCCGTGGCGAACGCCAATTACCTTATGAACAGCCTGCACCTGTGCAACTGGGCAGGCTGCTGGCTCATCAAGTCTTTTTGGGTTACTTTCTAAGTTGTATGGAGCAATTCTCGGTAAGTTGGGATGTTTTTCCGTCCTATTCCCTTACTACTGAAGGGTGGAGGCTGCAATATTTACCCTTGACGCCACCGTGTGATGGTCTAAATTGACCGGGCCGGTAGCGCTTCGACCAGCTGTGCCCTGGACACGAAAGTGGGCCGTCGATTTTCCCTCTGTAACCTTCTTACAGTATTCATTCGAATTAAGGTAAGCATATGGGACCACTGGTTTCTATTTTTCAATCAACAAACATGCATACAAGCAAGTAACTGTACCTAGTAATTAACCGCTGCTTGTTAATTAGGGCCTAATTAGTGAATATACCCACCACCCGTGGCGAACGCCAATTACCTTATGAACAGCCTGCACCTGTGCAACTGGGCAGGCTGCTGGCTCATCAAGTCTTTTTGGGTTACTTTCTAAGTTGTATGGAGCAATTCTCGGTAAGTTGGGATGTTTTTCCGTCCTATTCCCTTACTACTGAAGGGTGGAGGCTGCAATATTTACCCTTGACGCCACCGTGTGATGGTCTAAATTGACCGGGCCGGTAGCGCTTCGACCAGCTGTGCCCTGGACACGAAAGTGGGCCGTCGATTTTCCCTCTGTAACCTTCTTACAGTATTCATTCGAATTAAGGTAAGCATATGGGACCACTGGTTTCTATTTTTCAATCAACAAACATGCATACAAGCAAGTAACTGTACCTAGTAATTAACCGCTGCTTGTTAATTAGGGCCTAATTAGTGAATATACCCACCACCCGTGGCGAACGCCAATTACCTTATGAACAGCCTGCACCTGTGCAACTGGGCAGGCTGCTGGCTCATCAAGTCTTTTTGGGTTACTTTCTAAGTTGTATGGAGCAATTCTCGGTAAGTTGGGATGTTTTTCCGTCCTATTCCCTTACTACTGAAGGGTGGAGGCTGCAATATTTACCCTTGACGCCACCGTGTGATGGTCTAAATTGACCGGGCCGGTAGCGCTTCGACCAGCTGTGCCCTGGACACGAAAGTGGGCCGTCGATTTTCCCTCTGTAACCTTCTTACAGTATTCATTCGAATTAAGGTAAGCATATGGGACCACTGGTTTCTATTTTTCAATCAACAAACATGCATACAAGCAAGTAACTGTACCTAGTAATTAACCGCTGCTTGTTAATTAGGGCCTAATTAGTGAATATACCCACCACCCGTGGCGAACGCCAATTACCTTATGAACAGCCTGCACCTGTGCAACTGGGCAGGCTGCTGGCTCATCAAGTCTTTTTGGGTTACTTTCTAAGTTGTATGGAGCAATTCTCCGGTAAGTTGGGATGTTTTTCCGTCCTATTCCCTTACTACTGAAGGGTGGAGGCTGCAATAT
>NW_028147159.1:0-9321 GCF_963924565.1 Ascidiella aspersa | reverse complement strand
ACCGAGAATTGCTCCATACAACTTAGAAAGTAACCCAAAAAGACTTGATGAGCCAGCAGCCTGCCCAGTTGCACAGGTGCAGGCTGTTCATAAGGTAATTGGCGTTCGCCACGGGTGGTGGGTATATTCACTAATTAGGCCCTAATTAACAAGCAGCGGTTAATTACTAGGTACAGTTACTTGCTTGTATGCATGTTTGTTGATTGAAAAATAGAAACCAGTGGTCCCATATGCTTACCTTAATTCGAATGAATACTGTAAGAAGGTTACAGAGGGAAAATCGACGGCCCACTTTCGTGTCCAGGGCACAGCTGGTCGAAGCGCTACCGGCCCGGTCAATTTAGACCATCACACGGTGGCGTCAAGGGTAAATATTGCAGCCTCCACCCTTCAGTAGTAAGGGAATAGGACGGAAAAACATCCCAACTTACCGAGAATTGCTCCATACAACTTAGAAAGTAACCCAAAAAGACTTGATGAGCCAGCAGCCTGCCCAGTTGCACAGGTGCAGGCTGTTCATAAGGTAATTGGCGTTCGCCACGGGTGGTGGGTATATTCACTAATTAGGCCCTAATTAACAAGCAGCGGTTAATTACTAGGTACAGTTACTTGCTTGTATGCATGTTTGTTGATTGAAAAATAGAAACCAGTGGTCCCATATGCTTACCTTAATTCGAATGAATACTGTAAGAAGGTTACAGAGGGAAAATCGACGGCCCACTTTCGTGTCCAGGGCACAGCTGGTCGAAGCGCTACCGGCCCGGTCAATTTAGACCATCACACGGTGGCGTCAAGGGTAAATATTGCAGCCTCCACCCTTCAGTAGTAAGGGAATAGGACGGAAAAACATCCCAACTTACCGAGAATTGCTCCATACAACTTAGAAAGTAACCCAAAAAGACTTGATGAGCCAGCAGCCTGCCCAGTTGCACAGGTGCAGGCTGTTCATAAGGTAATTGGCGTTCGCCACGGGTGGTGGGTATATTCACTAATTAGGCCCTAATTAACAAGCAGCGGTTAATTACTAGGTACAGTTACTTGCTTGTATGCATGTTTGTTGATTGAAAAATAGAAACCAGTGGTCCCATATGCTTACCTTAATTCGAATGAATACTGTAAGAAGGTTACAGAGGGAAAATCGACGGCCCACTTTCGTGTCCAGGGCACAGCTGGTCGAAGCGCTACCGGCCCGGTCAATTTAGACCATCACACGGTGGCGTCAAGGGTAAATATTGCAGCCTCCACCCTTCAGTAGTAAGGGAATAGGACGGAAAAACATCCCAACTTACCGAGAATTGCTCCATACAACTTAGAAAGTAACCCAAAAAGACTTGATGAGCCAGCAGCCTGCCCAGTTGCACAGGTGCAGGCTGTTCATAAGGTAATTGGCGTTCGCCACGGGTGGTGGGTATATTCACTAATTAGGCCCTAATTAACAAGCAGCGGTTAATTACTAGGTACAGTTACTTGCTTGTATGCATGTTTGTTGATTGAAAAATAGAAACCAGTGGTCCCATATGCTTACCTTAATTCGAATGAATACTGTAAGAAGGTTACAGAGGGAAAATCGACGGCCCACTTTCGTGTCCAGGGCACAGCTGGTCGAAGCGCTACCGGCCCGGTCAATTTAGACCATCACACGGTGGCGTCAAGGGTAAATATTGCAGCCTCCACCCTTCAGTAGTAAGGGAATAGGACGGAAAAACATCCCAACTTACCGAGAATTGCTCCATACAACTTAGAAAGTAACCCAAAAAGACTTGATGAGCCAGCAGCCTGCCCAGTTGCACAGGTGCAGGCTGTTCATAAGGTAATTGGCGTTCGCCACGGGTGGTGGGTATATTCACTAATTAGGCCCTAATTAACAAGCAGCGGTTAATTACTAGGTACAGTTACTTGCTTGTATGCATGTTTGTTGATTGAAAAATAGAAACCAGTGGTCCCATATGCTTACCTTAATTCGAATGAATACTGTAAGAAGGTTACAGAGGGAAAATCGACGGCCCACTTTCGTGTCCAGGGCACAGCTGGTCGAAGCGCTACCGGCCCGGTCAATTTAGACCATCACACGGTGGCGTCAAGGGTAAATATTGCAGCCTCCACCCTTCAGTAGTAAGGGAATAGGACGGAAAAACATCCCAACTTACCGAGAATTGCTCCATACAACTTAGAAAGTAACCCAAAAAGACTTGATGAGCCAGCAGCCTGCCCAGTTGCACAGATGCAGGCTGTTCATAAGGTAATTGGCGTTCGCCACGGGTGGTGGGTATATTCACTAATTAGGCCCTAATTAACAAGCAGCGGTTAATTACTAGGTACAGTTACTTGCTTGTATGCATGTTTGTTGATTGAAAAATAGAAACCAGTGGTCCCATATGCTTACCTTAATTCGAATGAATACTGTAAGAAGGTTACAGAGGGAAAATCGACGGCCCACTTTCGTGTCCAGGGCACAGCTGGTCGAAGCGCTACCGGCCCGGTCAATTTAGACCATCACACGGTGGCGTCAAGGGTAAATATTGCAGCCTCCACCCTTCAGTAGTAAGGGAATAGGACGGAAAAACATCCCAACTTACCGAGAATTGCTCCATACAACTTAGAAAGTAACCCAAAAAGACTTGATGAGCCAGCAGCCTGCCCAGTTGCACAGGTGCAGGCTGTTCATAAGGTAATTGGCGTTCGCCACGGGTGGTGGGTATATTCACTAATTAGGCCCTAATTAACAAGCAGCGGTTAATTACTAGGTACAGTTACTTGCTTGTATGCATGTTTGTTGATTGAAAAATAGAAACCAGTGGTCCCATATGCTTACCTTAATTCGAATGAATACTGTAAGAAGGTTACAGAGGGAAAATCGACGGCCCACTTTCGTGTCCAGGGCACAGCTGGTCGAAGCGCTACCGGCCCGGTCAATTTAGACCATCACACGGTGGCGTCAAGGGTAAATATTGCAGCCTCCACCCTTCAGTAGTAAGGGAATAGGACGGAAAAACATCCCAACTTACCGAGAATTGCTCCATACAACTTAGAAAGTAACCCAAAAAGACTTGATGAGCCAGCAGCCTGCCCAGTTGCACAGGTGCAGGCTGTTCATAAGGTAATTGGCGTTCGCCACGGGTGGTGGGTATATTCACTAATTAGGCCCTAATTAACAAGCAGCGGTTAATTACTAGGTACAGTTACTTGCTTGTATGCATGTTTGTTGATTGAAAAATAGAAACCAGTGGTCCCATATGCTTACCTTAATTCGAATGAATACTGTAAGAAGGTTACAGAGGGAAAATCGACGGCCCACTTTCGTGTCCAGGGCACAGCTGGTCGAAGCGCTACCGGCCCGGTCAATTTAGACCATCACACGGTGGCGTCAAGGGTAAATATTGCAGCCTCCACCCTTCAGTAGTAAGGGAATAGGACGGAAAAACATCCCAACTTACCGAGAATTGCTCCATACAACTTAGAAAGTAACCCAAAAAGACTTGATGAGCCAGCAGCCTGCCCAGTTGCACAGGTGCAGGCTGTTCATAAGGTAATTGGCGTTCGCCACGGGTGGTGGGTATATTCACTAATTAGGCCCTAATTAACAAGCAGCGGTTAATTACTAGGTACAGTTACTTGCTTGTATGCATGTTTGTTGATTGAAAAATAGAAACCAGTGGTCCCATATGCTTACCTTAATTCGAATGAATACTGTAAGAAGGTTACAGAGGGAAAATCGACGGCCCACTTTCGTGTCCAGGGCACAGCTGGTCGAAGCGCTACCGGCCCGGTCAATTTAGACCATCACACGGTGGCGTCAAGGGTAAATATTGCAGCCTCCACCCTTCAGTAGTAAGGGAATAGGACGGAAAAACATCCCAACTTACCGAGAATTGCTCCATACAACTTAGAAAGTAACCCAAAAAGACTTGATGAGCCAGCAGCCTGCCCAGTTGCACAGGTGCAGGCTGTTCATAAGGTAATTGGCGTTCGCCACGGGTGGTGGGTATATTCACTAATTAGGCCCTAATTAACAAGCAGCGGTTAATTACTAGGTACAGTTACTTGCTTGTATGCATGTTTGTTGATTGAAAAATAGAAACCAGTGGTCCCATATGCTTACCTTAATTCGAATGAATACTGTAAGAAGGTTACAGAGGGAAAATCGACGGCCCACTTTCGTGTCCAGGGCACAGCTGGTCGAAGCGCTACCGGCCCGGTCAATTTAGACCATCACACGGTGGCGTCAAGGGTAAATATTGCAGCCTCCACCCTTCAGTAGTAAGGGAATAGGACGGAAAAACATCCCAACTTACCGAGAATTGCTCCATACAACTTAGAAAGTAACCCAAAAAGACTTGATGAGCCAGCAGCCTGCCCAGTTGCACAGGTGCAGGCTGTTCATAAGGTAATTGGCGTTCGCCACGGGTGGTGGGTATATTCACTAATTAGGCCCTAATTAACAAGCAGCGGTTAATTACTAGGTACAGTTACTTGCTTGTATGCATGTTTGTTGATTGAAAAATAGAAACCAGTGGTCCCATATGCTTACCTTAATTCGAATGAATACTGTAAGAAGGTTACAGAGGGAAAATCGACGGCCCACTTTCGTGTCCAGGGCACAGCTGGTCGAAGCGCTACCGGCCCGGTCAATTTAGACCATCACACGGTGGCGTCAAGGGTAAATATTGCAGCCTCCACCCTTCAGTAGTAAGGGAATAGGACGGAAAAACATCCCAACTTACCGAGAATTGCTCCATACAACTTAGAAAGTAACCCAAAAAGACTTGATGAGCCAGCAGCCTGCCCAGTTGCACAGGTGCAGGCTGTTCATAAGGTAATTGGCGTTCGCCACGGGTGGTGGGTATATTCACTAATTAGGCCCTAATTAACAAGCAGCGGTTAATTACTAGGTACAGTTACTTGCTTGTATGCATGTTTGTTGATTGAAAAATAGAAACCAGTGGTCCCATATGCTTACCTTAATTCGAATGAATACTGTAAGAAGGTTACAGAGGGAAAATCGACGGCCCACTTTCGTGTCCAGGGCACAGCTGGTCGAAGCGCTACCGGCCCGGTCAATTTAGACCATCACACGGTGGCGTCAAGGGTAAATATTGCAGCCTCCACCCTTCAGTAGTAAGGGAATAGGACGGAAAAACATCCCAACTTACCGAGAATTGCTCCATACAACTTAGAAAGTAACCCAAAAAGACTTGATGAGCCAGCAGCCTGCCCAGTTGCACAGGTGCAGGCTGTTCATAAGGTAATTGGCGTTCGCCACGGGTGGTGGGTATATTCACTAATTAGGCCCTAATTAACAAGCAGCGGTTAATTACTAGGTACAGTTACTTGCTTGTATGCATGTTTGTTGATTGAAAAATAGAAACCAGTGGTCCCATATGCTTACCTTAATTCGAATGAATACTGTAAGAAGGTTACAGAGGGAAAATCGACGGCCCACTTTCGTGTCCAGGGCACAGCTGGTCGAAGCGCTACCGGCCCGGTCAATTTAGACCATCACACGGTGGCGTCAAGGGTAAATATTGCAGCCTCCACCCTTCAGTAGTAAGGGAATAGGACGGAAAAACATCCCAACTTACCGAGAATTGCTCCATACAACTTAGAAAGTAACCCAAAAAGACTTGATGAGCCAGCAGCCTGCCCAGTTGCACAGGTGCAGGCTGTTCATAAGGTAATTGGCGTTCGCCACGGGTGGTGGGTATATTCACTAATTAGGCCCTAATTAACAAGCAGCGGTTAATTACTAGGTACAGTTACTTGCTTGTATGCATGTTTGTTGATTGAAAAATAGAAACCAGTGGTCCCATATGCTTACCTTAATTCGAATGAATACTGTAAGAAGGTTACAGAGGGAAAATCGACGGCCCACTTTCGTGTCCAGGGCACAGCTGGTCGAAGCGCTACCGGCCCGGTCAATTTAGACCATCACACGGTGGCGTCAAGGGTAAATATTGCAGCCTCCACCCTTCAGTAGTAAGGGAATAGGACGGAAAAACATCCCAACTTACCGAGAATTGCTCCATACAACTTAGAAAGTAACCCAAAAAGACTTGATGAGCCAGCAGCCTGCCCAGTTGCACAGGTGCAGGCTGTTCATAAGGTAATTGGCGTTCGCCACGGGTGGTGGGTATATTCACTAATTAGGCCCTAATTAACAAGCAGCGGTTAATTACTAGGTACAGTTACTTGCTTGTATGCATGTTTGTTGATTGAAAAATAGAAACCAGTGGTCCCATATGCTTACCTTAATTCGAATGAATACTGTAAGAAGGTTACAGAGGGAAAATCGACGGCCCACTTTCGTGTCCAGGGCACAGCTGGTCGAAGCGCTACCGGCCCGGTCAATTTAGACCATCACACGGTGGCGTCAAGGGTAAATATTGCAGCCTCCACCCTTCAGTAGTAAGGGAATAGGACGGAAAAACATCCCAACTTACCGAGAATTGCTCCATACAACTTAGAAAGTAACCCAAAAAGACTTGATGAGCCAGCAGCCTGCCCAGTTGCACAGGTGCAGGCTGTTCATAAGGTAATTGGCGTTCGCCACGGGTGGTGGGTATATTCACTAATTAGGCCCTAATTAACAAGCAGCGGTTAATTACTAGGTACAGTTACTTGCTTGTATGCATGTTTGTTGATTGAAAAATAGAAACCAGTGGTCCCATATGCTTACCTTAATTCGAATGAATACTGTAAGAAGGTTACAGAGGGAAAATCGACGGCCCACTTTCGTGTCCAGGGCACAGCTGGTCGAAGCGCTACCGGCCCGGTCAATTTAGACCATCACACGGTGGCGTCAAGGGTAAATATTGCAGCCTCCACCCTTCAGTAGTAAGGGAATAGGACGGAAAAACATCCCAACTTACCGAGAATTGCTCCATACAACTTAGAAAGTAACCCAAAAAGACTTGATGAGCCAGCAGCCTGCCCAGTTGCACAGGTGCAGGCTGTTCATAAGGTAATTGGCGTTCGCCACGGGTGGTGGGTATATTCACTAATTAGGCCCTAATTAACAAGCAGCGGTTAATTACTAGGTACAGTTACTTGCTTGTATGCATGTTTGTTGATTGAAAAATAGAAACCAGTGGTCCCATATGCTTACCTTAATTCGAATGAATACTGTAAGAAGGTTACAGAGGGAAAATCGACGGCCCACTTTCGTGTCCAGGGCACAGCTGGTCGAAGCGCTACCGGCCCGGTCAATTTAGACCATCACACGGTGGCGTCAAGGGTAAATATTGCAGCCTCCACCCTTCAGTAGTAAGGGAATAGGACGGAAAAACATCCCAACTTACCGAGAATTGCTCCATACAACTTAGAAAGTAACCCAAAAAGACTTGATGAGCCAGCAGCCTGCCCAGTTGCACAGGTGCAGGCTGTTCATAAGGTAATTGGCGTTCGCCACGGGTGGTGGGTATATTCACTAATTAGGCCCTAATTAACAAGCAGCGGTTAATTACTAGGTACAGTTACTTGCTTGTATGCATGTTTGTTGATTGAAAAATAGAAACCAGTGGTCCCATATGCTTACCTTAATTCGAATGAATACTGTAAGAAGGTTACAGAGGGAAAATCGACGGCCCACTTTCGTGTCCAGGGCACAGCTGGTCGAAGCGCTACCGGCCCGGTCAATTTAGACCATCACACGGTGGCGTCAAGGGTAAATATTGCAGCCTCCACCCTTCAGTAGTAAGGGAATAGGACGGAAAAACATCCCAACTTACCGAGAATTGCTCCATACAACTTAGAAAGTAACCCAAAAAGACTTGATGAGCCAGCAGCCTGCCCAGTTGCACAGGTGCAGGCTGTTCATAAGGTAATTGGCGTTCGCCACGGGTGGTGGGTATATTCACTAATTAGGCCCTAATTAACAAGCAGCGGTTAATTACTAGGTACAGTTACTTGCTTGTATGCATGTTTGTTGATTGAAAAATAGAAACCAGTGGTCCCATATGCTTACCTTAATTCGAATGAATACTGTAAGAAGGTTACAGAGGGAAAATCGACGGCCCACTTTCGTGTCCAGGGCACAGCTGGTCGAAGCGCTACCGGCCCGGTCAATTTAGACCATCACACGGTGGCGTCAAGGGTAAATATTGCAGCCTCCACCCTTCAGTAGTAAGGGAATAGGACGGAAAAACATCCCAACTTACCGAGAATTGCTCCATACAACTTAGAAAGTAACCCAAAAAGACTTGATGAGCCAGCAGCCTGCCCAGTTGCACAGGTGCAGGCTGTTCATAAGGTAATTGGCGTTCGCCACGGGTGGTGGGTATATTCACTAATTAGGCCCTAATTAACAAGCAGCGGTTAATTACTAGGTACAGTTACTTGCTTGTATGCATGTTTGTTGATTGAAAAATAGAAACCAGTGGTCCCATATGCTTACCTTAATTCGAATGAATACTGTAAGAAGGTTACAGAGGGAAAATCGACGGCCCACTTTCGTGTCCAGGGCACAGCTGGTCGAAGCGCTACCGGCCCGGTCAATTTAGACCATCACACGGTGGCGTCAAGGGTAAATATTGCAGCCTCCACCCTTCAGTAGTAAGGGAATAGGACGGAAAAACATCCCAACTTACCGAGAATTGCTCCATACAACTTAGAAAGTAACCCAAAAAGACTTGATGAGCCAGCAGCCTGCCCAGTTGCACAGGTGCAGGCTGTTCATAAGGTAATTGGCGTTCGCCACGGGTGGTGGGTATATTCACTAATTAGGCCCTAATTAACAAGCAGCGGTTAATTACTAGGTACAGTTACTTGCTTGTATGCATGTTTGTTGATTGAAAAATAGAAACCAGTGGTCCCATATGCTTACCTTAATTCGAATGAATACTGTAAGAAGGTTACAGAGGGAAAATCGACGGCCCACTTTCGTGTCCAGGGCACAGCTGGTCGAAGCGCTACCGGCCCGGTCAATTTAGACCATCACACGGTGGCGTCAAGGGTAAATATTGCAGCCTCCACCCTTCAGTAGTAAGGGAATAGGACGGAAAAACATCCCAACTTACCGAGAATTGCTCCATACAACTTAGAAAGTAACCCAAAAAGACTTGATGAGCCAGCAGCCTGCCCAGTTGCACAGGTGCAGGCTGTTCATAAGGTAATTGGCGTTCGCCACGGGTGGTGGGTATATTCACTAATTAGGCCCTAATTAACAAGCAGCGGTTAATTACTAGGTACAGTTACTTGCTTGTATGCATGTTTGTTGATTGAAAAATAGAAACCAGTGGTCCCATATGCTTACCTTAATTCGAATGAATACTGTAAGAAGGTTACAGAGGGAAAATCGACGGCCCACTTTCGTGTCCAGGGCACAGC